>NW_020691570.1:0-5054 GCF_002925995.2 Terrapene triunguis
TTTTTTTCATCACAATGGATGACGTAGTGCGGGCACTGATACAAGCCACAGTGGCCCAGCAGGAGTCTACCCGTGTCCAGGCAGCCGCCCAACAGGAGGCAGTGCGGCTGCAGCAAGAGACTAATCGCCTGCTGATGGACCAGGCTGCCCAAGACCGAGCTATGTTGCGGGAACTGGTAAACCAGGTAAAGTCCCTTACAGAGCTGAATCGCGGCCATGACGGGACGCGGCTCATACGGGCCAGCCATTGGCTGCAGAAAATGACACGGGAGGATGATGTAGAGGCATACCTTCTGGCCTTTGAGAGGACAGCCCTACGGGAGGCCTGGCCTTGAGATCAGTGGTCTGGCATCCTTGCCCCATTCCTGTGTGGGGAGGCCCAGAAGGCCTACCATGATCTGCCTGAAGAGGCTGCAGCAGACTACCCCCAGCTGAAAGCAGAGATCCTGGCCAGATCTGGGGTAACGACCGCAGTGCGGGCCCAGCGGTATCACGGTTGGAGGTACCAGGAAGACAAAACCCCGCGGTCCCAATTGTATAACCTCATCCATCTCGCACGAAAGTGGTTGCAAACAGAGTCCCGGAGTCCAGAAGAGATACCAGAGGTTCTGGTCATCGATCGATACATGAGGGGACTACCACCAGACCTTCGTGCCTGGGTAAGCCAGAACGAACCCGCCACCTATGACGAGGTTGTTGCCCTGGTAGAGAGGCAAAGGACAGCGAGGGAGCTGACCCGACCAGTTAAGGAAGAGGCACCCCGGGTTAAACTAGCAGCACCAAGCCCTAAAGTTCGGGTGACTGGGCCACCAGGAGGGCCCAGGTGGAAAAAGAGAGAGGCTGAAGGCCCATCAGAGGCCACAAAGAGTTGGAGCACTGAGGGAGAAGAGGATAGTGATGTTAGACTGCCCAAACCAAGAGACCGGGGAAATCCTAGGGCTCCATACAGATGTTATGCCTGCGGGGATTGGGGACACATAGCTGCACAGTGTCCCAATGCTGAGGAGCCTATGCAGTGTAACCTGGGGAACTGGGCAGATCCATGCTCCCTAATCCAGCTTGTGGGGGTCTCACTAACCCCACATATGTATACCTGACCAGTGAAACTAAATGGGGTAGGGACCACGGCACTGGTTGATTCGGGGAGTGCGATCACGCTTATCTCAGGGAAGCTCGTGAAGCGTAGTCAGCTGCTACAGGCTAAACGTATGGGGATAACATGTGTCCATGGAACAGTTAGTTACTACCCCACCATCCCAGTAAAAATCGAGATCCAAGGGAACACTACTGAGGTAGCAGCAGGTGTAGTCCCTAAACTCCCATACCCGGTGCTCATAGGGAGGGACTTCCCAGGGTTTGGAAACTTACTCCCAGTATGGGGATTGGAGAAAGATGGGGACCCTAAAATTGGTGAGGCATCCACAGCAGACTGTCAACCCCCAATCTTCTCTGAAATATCCCCAGATTTGTTCTCCACTCCCAGACAGGGTAGAAAGACAAAAAGGGAAAGAAGGGCAGCTAAGACCTTGGGAACCCGAATACTGACCCAAAGCCAGAGGGTCGCTCTTGTAGGTAGGCAGACCCGCGCAGCTGAAAAGGAGGCCACGCAGGAGGGAGAAGCACCTGAGTCTGACTCCCACCCTAATGCTTCTGAACCAGTAGAGGCAACAGAGACTGGGCCCCTAGATCTTGGGCAGATTAGCCCCGGGAGAGGAAATTTTGGACGGGACCAGGCAGAAGACCCAAGGTCTGACAACATTAGGAAGGAGGTGACTGAAATAGATGGGGTCCCCGTGGAAGGGAAAACCCAGGGACCAGGACCCTACTTCATAATGAAGAAGGATCTCTTATACCGGGTTGCACCAGTACAGGGGCAGAAGGTACAGCAGATCCTAGTACCTCAAAAACACCAGAACGCTGTATTAAGTCTTGCTCATAGCATCTTTTTGGGGGGCATTTGGGGGTAGAGAAGACCCTGGCACGAGTCCTACGACGGTTCTTCTGGCCCGGAGTACATGAAGAAGTGCGGAGGTACTGTGCCTCCTGCCTGGAGTGTCAGCTGCACAGTCCCTGTGGAGGTCCCCTTCGAGCGAATAGCCATGGACCTAGTGGGACCCCTGGAGAAGACGGCTCGGGGCCACCAATATATACTTGTTGTTTTGGACTATGCTACTCGCTACCCAGAAGCCGTCCCCCTGTGGAACACGGCCTCTAAAACTATAGCCAAAGAGCTGGTGGGGATCTTTGCCCGAATGGGGCTACCGAAGGAGATATTAACCGACCAAGGAACCCCATTTATGTCGAAGCTAATGAAGGACCTCTGTACGCTGCTCCATATACGTACCCTGAGAACTTCGGTCTACCATCCGCAGACTGATGGGTTGGTAGAAAGGTTTAACTGAACCCTCAAGGCTATGATAAGGAAGGTCGTAAGTTGGGACGGGAAGGATTGGGACACCCTACTACCCTACCTTATGTTCGCTATCCGGGAGATACCTCAGGCCTCAACTGGGTTTTCCCCCTTCGAGTTATTATATGGGCGTCACCCCCGTGGCATACTAGATATTGCCAAAGAGATCTGGGAAGAGGAACCCAATGAGAGGAGAAATATAATAGAGCATGTAATGCAGATGCGAGACTGGATAGCCCGGGTTACCCCTATTGTACGGGAACATTTGGAGAAGGCACAGGAGGCCCAGCGAACCCATTACAATCGCCAGGCAAAAGTGCGACAGTTCCAACCAGGGGATCGGGTTATGGTGTTGGTACCCACGGCAGAAAGCAAGCTTCTGGCCCAATGGCAGGGGCCCTATGAAGTGATTGAACCTGTGGGGGAAGTAACCTACAAGGTGCGGCAGCCAGGACGCACCTCCCCGCACTCACCTGCGGCGGGAAGTGGAGCGCCGTGCCTGGGAGCTGGCAGAGTGGAGCGGGCTGGGGCCGCGTCACTCCGCTTCCCACTGCAGGTGAGTGCGGGGGGGGGGGGGGGTCCTTTCCCCAACCACTCCGCACTCACCGGCGGCGGGAAGCGGAGCGCCACGGCTGGGAGGTGGCAGAGTGGAGCGGGCTGGGGCCGGGCTGCTCCGCTTCCCGCCGCTGCCGGTGAGTGCCTGTCAGGGAGTAGGGTGTGTGGATAGGGGTCGGAGCAATCAGGGGACAGGGAGCAGGTGGGTTGGGTAGGGGGTGGGATCCTGGGGGTGATTAGGGACGGAGGTCTCTAGAGGGGGCGGTCAGGGAACAAGGAACAGGGAGGACCAAAGCAAGTTTGATATAACGCAGTCTCACCTATAACACGGTGAGATTTTTTGTCTCCCGAGGACCGCGTTATATCGGGGTAGAGGTGTACTTATATCATGGAACCATATCAGTACAAAACTGGCAAACAGAACTAATATTTCCAAATCTTCAGTGATGTTTGCAAGTCTCCATTCCTGATTTCTAGACATTGTTTTAAATGTCTTGGAATATTTTTACTCCTACAATGCGATATTTTATGTACAACTACTATGTTTTCATTTAGCAGATTATCTGAATAGCCCATATATCAGCATTAAGAAGTTTACCCTTTCCAAGATTCTATATTTGTATTCCATGCTTCTTATTGCAACCACAATCGATTTATGAATTTTTTAAATTGTAAATCAAGGATTTTTCCTGGCAAAAAAGGCATCGTGCCTGAACATCTGCCACCCTGTAGAATGTGAAAGCTACAGGTCCCTTTCTTTTCCTAACCTCAAGAACTATTCTCAGTTACTTTAAGAGCCTTCTTAAATTGGTACTCCTCTACCCCGATATAATGCTGTCCTCGGGAGCCAAAAAATCTTACCGCATTATAGGTGAAACCGCGTTATATCGAACTTGCTTTGATCCACCGGAGCGTGCATCCCCCCCCCCAAGCGCTGCTTTACCGCACTATATCCAAATTCGTGTTACATTGGGGTAGAGGTGTATTTTTAAATAAAGAAAAGCCAGCTTCCTGCAGTGGGCACTTGGATTGGCATAGAAGAGCAAAGGTACTCAGATAGTATAGTGATGGGCACCATCTAAATACCTATATCAATGGTTTAACTTTTCCTGTTTACAGTGAATTTAATGGATGTGCCAAGCCCCATTCTGTGCAAATTAGAAGTACAGTCTTCTGCATGAGTGGTGCTCTTAAAAATTCTAACAGCTATGCCTCCAGAACTTGTCAGGATTTTATAAAACAACAATATACATATGTGATACCTCTTTATTTAACAGTATATTCAGATCTCTACACCATATACAATATGTCAAGCGGTCTTTAAACCACAATTTGAGGACTTCAATAACTCAGACATAGGTTAGGGGTTTGTTACAGGAGTGGGTGGGTGAGATTCTGTGGCCTGCGTTGTTCAGGCGGTCAGACTAGATGATCATAATGGTCCCTTCTGATCTTAAAGTCTATGAGTCTAAATGTTCCATTTTCCAGTACCTATAGATGAAATATGCCACACACAAATCAAGGTTTGAATAATTTTCAGGCTACTGAAGATGAAAAATGACCCTCCAAAAGGAATTGTGGCCAAAAAAACAAAGCATTTTAAAAACTCCCCAAAATGCAAGAAATACAAATATTAAGAAAGCAGGAGAGATCTTGTGACAGAATTTTACTAGAAAACATGTTTAATTATTTTAAATTCTTATTGTATCAAAAGACAAACTTAAAATAGCCTTTCATATGTCTTAGCAAACCAGAATTCATTTTTAAGCTCATTTAACTAGAAAACTGTAACCTCGCTGCATCTTTGATTTCTTTCTCAAAGGAAAAATTGCTTAACTAATACTAACCCATTAGATATTTGTTATGCTTTTGATGTGCATGGTACTTTGCTGACAGCACCAGGTCTATGCCCCAAAGAGCTTGCATTCTAAGGTAAACAATGACATATCAAGGAGGAGGATTTTTTTTTTTTAATGTCATCATAGTTCGGAACTATTTAGAAAAACTGGACGTGCACAAGTCCATGGGGCCGGATGCGCTGCATCCGAGGGTGCTAAAGGAGTTGGCGGATGAGATTGCAGAGCCATTA
>NW_020691571.1:0-2649 GCF_002925995.2 Terrapene triunguis
TGCTGCCCCCTAATTTCTACCTTCATGCTGTTGCAAAGCAATCTCAGGCCTGGTCTACACTAGGCTTTTATGTCGACTTTAGCGCCGTTATATCGAATTAACCCTGCACCCGTCCACACTAGGAAGCCATTTAGTTCGACATAAAGCTCTCTTTAAATCGATTTCTGTAATCCTCCCCAACGAGAGGAGTAGCGCTAAATTCGACATGGCCATATCGAATTAGGCTAGGTGTGGATGCAAATCGACGGTAATAGCTCCGGGAGCTATCCCACAGTGCACCACACTGTTGACGCTCTGGACAGCAGTCCGAGCTTGGATGCTCTGACCAGCCACACAGGAAAAGCCCCGGGAAAATTTGAATTCCTTTTCCTGTCTGGGCAGTTTGAATCTCAGTTCCTGTTTGGACATCGAGGTGAGCTCAGCAGCAGTGGCAACGATGCAGAGCTCTGCAGCAGAGATGGCCGTGCAATCTAATAGAAAGAGGGCCCCAGCATGGACTGATCGGGAAGTCTTGGATCTCATCGCAGTGTGGGGCGATGAGTCCGTGCTTTCAGAGCTGCGCTCCAAAAGAAGGAATGCTAAGATCTACGAGAAGATCTCCAAAGCCATGGCAGAGAGAGGCTACAGCCGGGATGCAACGCAGTGCCGCGTGAAAATCAAGGAGCTGAGACAAGGCTACCAGAAGACCAAAGAGGCAAACGGATGCTCCGGATCCCAGCCCCACACATCCCGTTTCTACGAGGCACTGCATTCCATCCTTGCTGCGGCCGCCACCACTACCCCACCACTTACCGTGGACTCTGAGGATGGGATATTGTCCACGGCCGGTTCCTCGGACATGTTAGCGGACGGGGAAGATGAGGAAGGAGATGAGGAGGACGAGGCAGTCGACAGCGCTTACCAAGCTGATTTCCCCGACAGCCAGGAGCTCTTCATCACCCTTACAGAGATCCCCTACCAACCCTCCCCAGCATGTAACCTGGACACAGATTCAGGCGAAGGATCAAGCGGTAAGTGCTTTAAACATATTAACCTTTATTTTTTACAAAACTTGAATATTAATACTAAGAACAATCTGTGAATCATGATTTCTTCCCCCTGGGTGCTTAAGTAATCAGTAACAACTATTTAAAAAAAAATCAAACAGTGTCCGGTTGTGCATGATTGTGCTGCCCAAGCTGCTCCACTCTTTAGTGCCTGCTACTGCAGCCATATTAGAATCCTGTCTATATGTCCGGGGATAGAGCAGTAGTCCTCCACGGACATCTCCACAAAGCTCTGCTGCAGGTAATGGGATAGCCTGTTCATCAGGTTCCTGGGGAGAGCGGCTTTACTTGGTCCTCCGAAGTAGGAGACGTTCCCGCGCCAGGAGACAAGCAGGTACTCCGGTATCATTGCCTTGCATAGCATGGCGGCATAGGGCCCCGGTCTCTGCAGGCTTTCTCGAAGCATCTGTTGGATCTCGGTGTCCGGGATCCTCATGAGAGTTATGTCGCTCATGATGACCTGCTTTGAATTAGGTAGGGGACTGTTAGTATTGGGACTGCTTGCAACAAGTTCCTTTACAGAACTGTGACCGCTGGTTTACAGCCACGCGGTGGGGGCGGGAGAGGGGCAGCATACAGGGATCTTTCCCTGGCTCATCCGCGAGGGGGTGGGACAGGGCCAGAGTTCCTGCTTGGCCGATTGCTGGCAGCACAGACTGGCAGTGCTTTCAATGTGAAAGGAGGCCAGTGGTACTCCTACAGTTTTAAGCAGCCACAAGTCTACGGCTTACCATGTTTGCCTGCTACAGAGAGTACCGTGTCCTGCCCCGCTTCCCAGATCGGCAGTGCAAAAGCCCAGGCACTGAAGGCGAGGTTCGAAAATTCGACCTTGTCCTGAGTGCGCATGTGATAGGTGTGGTTCATGGTCTTGTTCACAGAGAAAAACTATGTTCTTGATTCACAACCACATTTTTCTTTCGGAGGAATTCACTGCCTTTTCCTCATTCCCACAGCCACATCTGCAACTGTCTCCCAACCCAGCTTGGCATCACACTCCCAGAGGCTAGCGCACATTAGGCGGAGAAAGAAGAAGACGCGAGAGGACATGTTCTCAGAACTAATGGGCTGCTCCTGAGCCCAGGCAGCACAGCAGAACCAGTGGAGGGAGAATTTGTCACAAATGCACCGGACACACATGGAACGTGAGGAGAGGTGGCGGGCAGGAAGACCAGCAGGCGACTCAAACGCTGCTTGGACTTCTGAGGGAGCAAACGGACACGCTCCGGCGCCTTGTTGATGTTCTGCAGGAACGGAGGCAGGAGGACAGAGCCCCGCTGCAGTCTATCAGGAACCGCAGTCCCCCGCCACCAAGTCCCATACCCCCCCTCTCCCAAAGTCCAAAGAAGGAGGGGTGGCAGAGTCCGTGAAAACTCTCACTCCACCCCTGCAGACTGCTCAAGCACCAGAAGGCTGTCATTCCCCAAAATTTGAAAAGTCCTTTCCTGACCGCCTCACCCAAGCCCCCGTCCGACTTTCACCCCCCAGTTTCCTGTCTGGTTGTTAAGAAAAAATATGTTTCTGTTCATTACTGTTTCAGTCAGGTTCTTTTGAGGGAGAGTCTGTCTGGAGGGGGGGAAGGGGCTTGGTAATTGGACAGGACAGT
>NW_020691571.1:2749-5559 GCF_002925995.2 Terrapene triunguis
GGGGGCGGGGGGGGGGGTTGCTCTGTGACTTTGTGGCGGGGGAGGGCAGTTACAGATCTTATGCAGCGGTCCTTATCCTGGATCACAGATCCACGCAGCAGGGGATCTGTAACCCTACCCCCCCTGCCAGAAAGTCACATAGCCGACACATACACACAGTCCCCCCCAGGAGTGCTGGCAGGCTCCATTGAAATAACCAGTCCACCAGTGCGGAGCCTGTCATTCCGGGAGTTTAGAAGCATCATTTGCATCAGAACACTGAACCCGCCCCCCACCACAGTCTGCGTCCCCGGTTTAAAATATTCCCGCGAAAACAGCAACACAGACAACGGTGTTCATTAACAAAATCGAAATGATTTTATTTTTTGGGAAGGGGAAGGGGGTGAAGGGGGTATGTAACTGGAGAGGATAGTCAAAATGAACTGGGTAAAGAAACGGGGGCAGGTTCAGCTTTTCTGTCCACAAACTGAAAAGTCACTGGTTGCCCTGCTCACTCAGGAACCTAGCTTTCAAAGCCTCCCGGATGCACAGGGCGTCCCGCTGTGATCTTCTAATGGCCCGGCTGTCTGGCTGGGCGTAATCAGCAGCCAGGCTATTTGCCTCTAGCTCCCACCCCGACATAAAGGTCTCCCCCTTGCTCTCACACAGATTGTGGAGCACACAGCAAGCTGCAATAACGATGGGGATATTGGTTTCACTGAGATCACAGCGAGTGAGTAAGCTTCTCCATCTCCCTTTGAGACGGCCAAAAGCACACTCCACTACCATTCTGCACTTGCTCAGCCGGTAGTTGAACAGTTCTTTTTCTGTGTCCAGGGCGCCAGTATAGGGCTTCATGAGCCAGGGCATTAGCGGGTAGGCTGGGTCCCCGAGGATGACTGTAGGCATCTCCACATCCCCAAGAGTTATTTTGTGGTCTGGGAAGTAAATACCTTCCTGCAGCCGTCTAAACAGACCAGAGTTCCTGAACACGCGAGCGTCATGAACCTTGCCCGGCCATCCGACGTAGATGTTTGTAAACCGTCCCCGATGGTCCACCAGTGCTTGCAGCACCATTGAAAAGTAGCCCTTTCTATTGATGTACTGGCTGGCCTGGTGGTCCGGTCCCAGGATAGGGATGTGAGTCCCATCGATAGCCCCACCGCAGTTTGGGAATCCCATCGCGGCAAAGCCATCTATGATGACCTGCGCGTTTCCCAGGGTCACTACCTTTGGGAGCAGTACCTTCACGATTGCCTTGGCTACTTGCATGACAACAACCCCCACGGTAGATTTGCCCACACCAAAGTGGTTCGCGACTGACCGGTAGCTGTCCGGCGTTGCAAGCTTCCAGAGGGCTATGGCCACTCGCTTCTCAACTGTGAGGGCTGCTCTCATCCTGGTATTCTGGCGCTTCAGGGCAGGGGACAGCAACTCACAAAGTTCGAGGAAAGTCCCCTTCCGCATGCGAAAGTTTCGCAGCCACTGGGATTCATCCCAGACCTGAAGCACTATACGGTCCCACCAGTCCGTGCTTGTTTCCCGGGCCCAGAATCGCCGTTCCACGATATCCACATGACCCATTGCCACCGTGATGTCCTGGGCACTGGGGCTCGTGGTTTCTGACAGCTCTGTGCTACTCTCCGACTTCAGGCCATCACGGCGGTGTCGTAGCCTCCTCGCCTGATTACTCTTCATCTGCCTCAGGGAAAGGTGTATGATAAGCTGCGAGGTGTTGAGAACGGCCAGAAGTGCAGCGATGGTCGCAGCGTGATCCATGATCGCAGTGCTGTGGCGTCCGCGCTGTCACTGACCAGAAAAGTGCGCGAACTGATTTCCCGCCGGCGCTTTCATGGAGGGAGGGAGGGCGTTAGTGACGGACGGATGACGACAAATTTTTTTTACCCAGAAGGCATTGGCGGCTCGACCCAGAATTCCGATGGGCAGCGGGGACTGCGGGAACTGTGGGATAGCTGCCCACAGTGCACCGCTTCCAATATCGACGCTCGCCCCGTTAGTGTGGACTCACAAAGTCGAATTACTGTCCTTAGTGTGTCCTTAGTGTGGACACACACGTTCGACTTTGCAATATCGATTCCACATATTCGATTTAAGTAAAATCGAATTACCCTCGTAGTGTAGACATACCCTCAGCCACCCACTGAATCTGGCCTACATGATGCTATTGCTAAGCCACATCAGATGACTCTGCCTCACGCTCCCAAATCCCAATTCTGTACTGCTGCTTCTGCCACCTCTTGCTTCTGTGCTTCTGCAATGCCACCTCGCCCCCTGCTCCCACCTCTCTGCTTTTGCTACACAGGAGCCTCAGCCACCTGCTACCTTCATGTCCAGTGCTTCTGCAAAGCTGCCCATTGACTCTCACCTCTGTGCTGTTAAGCTGCCCCTGAGATCAGCATGTACCTGCTGTCTTGTACCTTCACTGTGGGCATGGCGAAAGTCCAGGGGAAATCTTCACTGGACTTTGGATTTGTCCCTTTGACCCCAGTGTAACTCTTCCATATGGTCAGATTTTAAAATTTTATTTCATTTCTTAAAATTGCAACTGTCAATATTGATCAATATCAATGGGAATTTATTTCTGATTTTTTTCTATATTGTGGAGGAAAACTAAAAAATATCAGGTTTCCAGGACAGGTTAGAAAACCTCAATATTTTCCACAGAAAGCAGATACTTTAAAAAAAAATTGTTCAGTTGAAAACCCACTTTTCTCTTGACAACCAATCTTGATAGCTAACTTTTGATCAGCCCTAGAGTTTGCACTTTGTGATTAATTTTCAGAGTACTAGGAATCCTGTTTATAATTTCA
>NW_020691571.1:5569-12135 GCF_002925995.2 Terrapene triunguis
CTGCGCTATTGTGACGTTCCCCTAGTGTTATCTGGACCAGCAATCTGCTAGGCCACTCCAATCCTCAACTCAGGGAGCCAGCCTTACCCTGCTCTGCTGTGAGAACCCCCACTCCTGGGATGTTCACGCACAGCCTCTGGGATGTAAGCTGCTCCTTGGATTGTGCAACCAAATGACACTAGCCAATATCTCCGGTCCCAGATACAACCCTAGGAACCTCTGTCTTGCAGTGTCCAGTTATGCCCGCTGGACACTGCAAACTTATATGAGTTCATCAATTTAACAAAGAAATTGATATGGACCAGGCTTGTTATCCCAAGGGAAGTCTCTGACAGGCTTTAAACCAAGCACACTGCTTACGGAAGAATAAACAAACAAATTTATTAACTACAAAGATAGATTTTAAGTGATTATAAGTCAAAGCACAACAAATTGGATTTGGTCAAATGAAACAAAAGCAAGATGCATTCTAAGCTGATCTTAACACTTTCAGTGCCTTAACAAACTTAGATGCTTCTCACCGCAGACTGGTTGGTTGCCCTTCAGCCAGGCTCTCCCCTTTGATCAGTGCTTCATTCACTTGACGATGATGTCTGTAGATGGAGGTGGAAGAGAGAGCCAGCATGGCAAACGTCTCTCCCTTTTATCATGTTCTTTCTTCCCTCTTGGCTTTGACCCTCCCCCTTCAGAATCAGGTGAGCATTACCTCATTGCAGTCCCAAACTGACCAAAGGAGGGGGATGACTCACTTGAGAGTCCAACAGATCCTTTGTTGTTGTTGCCTAAGCCAGTGTCCTTTGTTCCTGTGAGGTTGGGCTGGGTTTGTCCCATACATGCCCTGATGAGGTTTGAACTGCCCCTCTGCTCTTGGAGAGTTTTTGCCTGGGCTTGCTTTAAGCCATGAGGACACATTCTCAGCCTCATAATATATATATGAAATTACAATCTATAACATTACCATAACAACAATGCTCAGTGCATCATGAGCCTTCCGAAGACACCCGACATGACAAACTTTGCATTAGATACCACACAATCATATTATAAGGATGAACATGGGGGTGCAGGGTGTTCCCCCAAGGTACAGAATGTCACACTTCCCCACTGCAACTTGGGACCATTGCTTCTTGTTCTATCATCTGCCACCACTGAGAACAGCCTAGCTCCATCCTCTTTGGAACCCCCTTCAGGTAGTTGCAGGCTGCTATCAAATCCCACCCCCTCCACACACACACACTCTTCTCTTCTGCAGACTAAACAAGCCCAGTTCCCTCAGCCTCTCCTCGAAAGTCATGTGCCCCAGTCCCCTGATCATTTTCGTTGCCCTCCGCAGAATTCTCTCCAATTTGTCCACATCCTTTCTGTAGTAGGGGGGCCCAAAACTGGATGCAATATTCCAGATGTGGCCTCATCAATGCCGAATAGAGGGGAATAATCACTTCCCTCAATCTGCTGGCAATGCTCCTACTAATTTAGCCCAATATGCCATTAGGCTTCTTGGCAAAAAGGGCACACTGTTGACTCATATCCAGCTTCTCGTCCACTGTAATCCCCAGGTCCTTTTCTGCAGAACTGCCACTTAGCCAGTTGGTCCCCAGTCTGTAGCAGTACATGGGATTTTTCCGTCCTAAGTGCAGGACTCTGCACTTGTCCTTGCTGAACTTCATCAGATTTCTTTTGGCCCAATTCTCCAATTTGTCTAGGTCACTCTGGACTCTATCCCTACCCTCCAGCATATCTACCTCTCTCCCCATCTTTTAGTGTCATCTGAAAACTTGCTTAGTGTCAATCCATGCCATCATCCAGATCATTAATGAAGATGTTGAACAAAACCGGCCCCAGGACCGACCTCCGGGGCAGTCCGCTTGATACCGGCTGCCACCTGGACATCGAGCCATTGATCACTACCCATTGAGCCCAACGACCTATCCAGCTTTCTATCCACTTTATAGTCCATTCATCCAATCCATTCTTTAAAAAACAGTCATCTCTCCTGGAATCCTTTCCCCCTCATATTAGCCTCCCAGGGGATCCTGTCCATCAGTTCCCTGAGGCAGTCAAAGTCTGCTTTTCTGAAGTCCAGGGTCTGAAGTCCATCTTATATGACAGGGATAAATCATGAATGCAACTTGGGCATCAAAGTTGTAATATGGGCTGCAAATGCAATAAAAAATAAGGTATTCAAAAGTTTAACAAATGGAGGAGGGCGGGGGTGCCTAAGACACTCCTTGCCTGTGGCACCATTTGGTCTAGGGTTGGCTCTGGTCTATATAATCAATAATAAATAAATGTGTAGGAAAAACCTGATGAGATTCAACATGGTATTAGTCTGATCGGTCGTGAGATTAGGAAACCTACAATTAAAGCTGTCCCCACTTTACTGTAATTTGATGCCATAAATAATTAGTCTTTTAAAGCTTTATTCTCCCTTTGATTTACAGAGGTAACTGCCATTAACAGTAATGGATCTAGTATGTGTCACACACTAAAGGGAGACTATAGACTGCTTAATCTGATGGAATTTGTTAATTTGAGTTCTTTTAACAAGATCACTAAAAGTACAGGACACCGTTCTAGCTGGGATAAAAAAAAGTTTTCATTATTAATTAACTACATCACTAAACCTTTTAACAAACCTAATTGAAATACAGGCCCAAAAGGAAAGTAGAAAAAAAAAGACTTTCAGATGGATCTCTTTACTTATCTGGAGAGTGAATGTTAGATTCTTTGGCTGTAAAAAAAGACATGATTATGCGAAAGTACAAAGACAACTTCTGCCCTCCAGTGTGCCTGAATTCTGCTACAAAAGATAAAAATAAGGAAGGAACCATTTTTGTTCTTTTGTTGAAAAACTGCAAAATTTCTATCAAAATGAACGTCTTCATTTTGGTGGAAAATTCATTGTTTCAGTCTAATGTTTTAGCAAAAAACAAAACAAAAACAAAACCCCACCAGCTGTAGTGCTGATTTTGACATAACGGTCCTCTTTCCTCACTTGCCGGACATATAAAGCATCCCAAACCTCTGTGGGGCACATTCATCATTACCATGAATACCTTTTCATAAATAGTTGATGCTGCAGTACACTTGATGCAGTGACGTATACAGTAGTTCCCCCTTGTAATTTTATTCCACCTACTGTACGGGAGGTAGGTGCTATTCTTATTTCTATAAATGCCCAATCCTTTAAGCAAACAAACAAAAACATATAGTACTAAGCCATTTGCCTCAATAACAGCCCTTGGCAAAATATCCACAGTTTCAAAATCTCTGGTTGGTTTTAATTTATTTTCTAATGCAGATGTTAGATGGCAATGGAAACTAGCCTGTCCGCTTCTTTTGAGGAATTAAAGGAATAGTGTTGCTATGGAATAAAGGTTCAGTGTTGTTTATATTTGTAAGAGGGTGTTTTTCAAATGTAAATAGCAGCACCAAGGCAAGGGAGAAGTGCTGCTCCCTTTTCTGTGCTTGTCTCTCTGTGGGGGAACATTTGGGTGCAGAGACCTGAGTCCAAGGAGGAGGTGGACACACCAGAATTAGTTTTTCTTTGTGTAGTTCCTGCAAATCCCATGTTTGTCAGGAATTGCTACAGAGGTTTTTTTTTCTGAAGTAACCATTTAATTTGGATTCCTTTTGGCCACTGATTACACAGATGAATTAAAAGAGGATGGAGACTTGCCTTCCTGTAGACGGACATCAGAATCTCAAATGACTGCCAACAGAAGTAGCCTTTGCCAGAAGAAATAGTATTAAAACAATGCATTAGGTCACTGGAATTTTCCATCTAAGGAATTTCATACAGGGACTTTTCTATGTGTGTGCCTCCTACCTAAAGTAATAGTGAAAAAAATCAATTAAACTGTCAATGGGGAAGTACCTTAAGTGAAACATCTAATGTTAAAAGTATCTTTTAAAAATTGGTAAATCAATGCTAAGACAACTGGAAACCGGTTAGCTCTGTGCAGCAATGGGCTGCTAAATTGGAATCCTGACTCCCAAACCATGTTACTTTGGACAACACTAGTGAGCGGGAGGCTCAAAAATGCCAATTTTAATGAAAATCTTCCCTTTCAAAGGCAACTGGCAATTTGCACATGTTCAGAAATGCTTCTGATGGTGAGAACTTGCAAGAAGGCTGCACAGAGATGAATGGCTGCTGCTCTCTTTCGAATAACCTTTTAGCTTGATTGTGGAGGCCTTTATCAGCAAGTGCAATGTAACCTGAAAACAAAAGCCCAAGTGTGTTGTTTCAAGAAGCCCCTTTTTCAGTATACACTTTTACCATTTGAAAACAGATCAGAATGAACTGGAATCTTGCATCCATCTCAGCGTAGAGGGTTTTACCTACTAACGTATGAAGGAATGCAACATTTTCCTAAATACATTGGATGTCGCCAACTATGTAAACTTCAGTCTGAACGAGTTCTGAAAAAAGAATTGATGTAGCAACCTCCAAGTAATAGTCCTAAAATAAAGTAGAAATGTCAGCTCATGAAAGGTTAATGAACATTGATCTAAGCCAGCATTCCCCTTTCTGTGGTCCCTGAACCTCTGATTATTCACAGAGACATGTTGTGTTCCAAAGTGGCAGTAGCTCCTGGAGATGCTCTTCTGTGTTGAAAGTTTGGCTTGACAATGTCAGTACTGCGATGTGCAATGCTGCATGTCTACTGATTCCAGTTCACAATCTCCCGCCAGCTAAATCTGTATGGCTTGGGGCTGGCTCAGATTTTGGCCAGAATTATTTGTCTCGAACTAATCAAGAGTTCAGTGCAGTGTGGTAGACACTCAAGCACTGTACCCATGTGCAAGCTGGTGGGCTCTCTCACCAGCCAGGGAAGGATCAGTGCCATGCCAGCAGCTGGTTCAGGCCCTTGCCTCAGGGCACAATTTATTGGTCAACCACAAACTTAGATAAGATATCAAAATAAAGTAGTGCCTCTGCCCAACAATGCTACAGTTCCCAGAGGCTTTTCCTGGCCCCCCTGCGTTGTTGCATTAACCCAGGAACTCCTGTGGGAGCCTTCCTGCTCCCTGCAGTTCTCATTTATCCGGGAGGCAGCTAATAACTGGGTTCTTTCCCCTGCTCCTTGCAGTTCACTCCCTTAACTGAGCTCTTCGTAGCCCTTCAGGCAGTAGTGCAAGTAGAAATCATTTCTCGTCAGTACTGCACTCATGGGAGGGACACAAGGGGGGCACATCCCGGGGCCCCCACACTCTCCCTGTCCCCTCTGACACCCCCCTTTGTATATACAAACATCAACATGCTTATCTACTCACTTTCCCCCCACATATATAGTATTCAGTGTGTTTATATGGAATATGGGGGTTGGGTAAGGAGCCATTTCAGCATATGTATGACTTATTAAAAGACAAATTTTAAGTAGAACTCTATCCTAAACTGCTTTATGGAATTGTACCCAAACATTACATTTCAATGTGGGATTCAACTTCCTTTCTAGGAACAGACTCCTGAAACTCTTACCAGTCCACAAAAGTGGTCTATAGCCATGCAAATAGTCCCATTGTCTTCAATGGGATTGAAGAAATGATTAAGTGTTAACAGGATTAGGTTCCAAGTTTGTAAATTGTTCTAGATGACAATGCCTGAGCTGTCAGAACAGAAGGAGCTTCATTTGAATAAAGGTGGGTAGATGTGTGTTAAGTTTTAGCTCTGTTGCTAAGATGAGGAACATATTTTCAGGAAAGTTCTTGGCAGATTCCTGAGGCAGCTGGTTTAAGGCCATCAGTGTCCAGCATTATAATCTTCACTTATAGTTCTCTCACCCACAAAGCTGGAAAATGAGACATTTGTTTTCTTTGTTTTGCTGCTCCAGTTGCAGTTAACAAAATGCATGTTAGACTAGTTTGGCTGCAAAGAATTCTGTGTACACTGGGGGCAACACCTGATTCCCGTCAGGCTGCAGAACTGGGCTGACATGAGAATCCAAACATGCCCTGGTCAGTCCAAGCAGAAGCATTCCTCTAATTATTTTGACTTGAAGTGATACGGTATGAATGTCATGGATAATTCAGATCAATGGGGAGAAGCAGAATCAAAAACACTGTTTAAACACCTTCCATCCTCCCTCACCCCTTTCCTCTTGACACAACGTAACAGCACAATACATATGCTAATAAACTTAAACAAAGCCTTTGTTTAAGTTTGTTAGCATATGTATTGTGCTGTTAAAGCCATATAAAGAATGATGCCTTCCCTAGCCTTGTTATGCTCCTTTAAGGAGCAAAGCGTAGCCCCACCCCCCCCCCCCCTGGGAGGGGGGGCTAGCCCCAAGTCTTTCCGGTACCCTGTACCCGCTAAAAATTTCTTTCCGGTACTGCGTACTGGAGGGTACCACCCTACTTCCACTCCTGCCTTCAGGCTACTACCTGATCCCTAGTCCCACAGCCTCAGATTAATCACAGGTGAAGCTCAGTCCATCTCCCCATAAAGGTAACATATCACCCTGTGCCAGCACACAAAAAGACCAGAAGGGGAAAGAGGAAAGCACTGTTCTCTTGGCCTTACTGATTATCACGAAAGGAAACAGTTGTCCATTCAACAA
>NW_020691572.1:0-1028 GCF_002925995.2 Terrapene triunguis
ATGGGGGAAAGCAGTGACTCTGGGCTCAGGGGTGGGGGCTGGTGTGAAGAGGTGCCCACCCTTGGGAGGGGCTAGGGCTAGGTGCTGGGCTGGATCTCCTGAACTGGGGGAGGGGGGGCACAGAGTGGGAGCTGCGGCCAAGGCGAGCAGGAGCTCCTTCCCCATGGGGCAGAGAGTGGGGGGTTCAGGAGGAACAAGGCTCCAGTTCTGGCCATGCCATGGCTCTGGGGTGGGGGGTTTGGAGAAGGCTGTAAAATGGGCTCTGTGCTTGTCGGCTCTGGGCAGGGTGCAGGGAAGGCGCTGCTGGCCCAGGGGAACCTGGCAGGCTGGTGAATCGGAGAAGACCAGCCTCTAGGTGTGGGATGAGACGTCTAAAAGTGTGCGGTGATGGGGAAGATACCAGGCTGGGATTCCAGGGGGGAGAGGGCATTTCCCAGCTGGGGGGAGGGGGTGCCCCTGCGGGGACATGCTCAGTGTAGGGGCGTCTGTGGGGGCAATGCAGTTAGGTTGGCCCCTCTCCTGCCTCAGTCTGGAGGGATGCCCTGCCGGGAGCGGGGGGCCATGCTGACAGAGGGGGTGACCCTGCTCACATGGGGTCTCTCCTGGTCTGTGTAGTGATGGGGGGGGGGCCTGGAAGACTGTTCTGGCCTCCAGCCAGCCAAGCCATTGCACAGCCGAACCGGGAGGGGGTGGACTGGTTAGCAGTGCACAGAACGAAGTGGGGGACGGTGACAGCTGTGTTAGGAATAGCTCAGCTGGGGGAGCCCTGAGCCGGGGGTCCCAGAGCACACGGAGCCCTCCAAGGGACAGGGAGGCTAATGGTGACAGCATGCCGGGGCAGGGCTGTTCCCTGGGGGCCTGTGTGCAAGGGGAGGGGCTGTGCTGCATGTAACCGTGGTGCTGTGGAGTGACCCCATTAAGGGGGGGCTCGGAGGCCGGAGGGGGGTGTTCTATCCTTTCCCTGGGGCCGGCGCTCACCGTTTGTAAGGCCAGGGCATCTTCAGGAGGATGCTGACCGCGGTCTTGGT
>NW_020691573.1:0-2793 GCF_002925995.2 Terrapene triunguis
TACATTGTTAATAGTATAAATATTACCGTTCTGTTTTAAATAAATGTTTACATGTTTACAGCACTTACTGCTTGATCCTTCCCCTGATTCTGTGTCCGGGGTAAGGGATGGGGACGGTTGGTACGGGATCTCGGTAAGGGTGATGAAGAGCTCCTGGCTGTCGGGGAAATCAGCGGTGCCAGCGCTGTCGACTGCCTCGTCCTCCTCATCTCCTTCTTCATCTTCCCCGTCCGCTAACATGTCCGACGAGGAACCGGCCGCGGACAATATCCCATCCTCGGAGTCCACGGTCAGGGGTGGGATAGTGGTGGCGGCCGCTCCCAGGATGGAATGCAGTGCCTCGTAGAAACGGGATGTGTGGGGCTGGGATCCGGAGCGTCCGTTAGCCTCTTTGGTTTTTTGGTAGCCTTGTCTCAGCTCCTTGATTTTCACGCGGCACTGCGTTGCATCCCGGCTGTAGCCTCTCTCTGCCATGGCTTTGGAGATCTTCTCGTAGATCTTAGCATTCCTTCTTTTGGAGCGCAGCTCTGAAAGCACGGACTCATCGCCCCACACTGCGATGAGATCCAAGACTTCCCGATCAGTCCATGCTGGGGCCCTCTTTCTATTAGATTGCACGGCCATCTCTGCTGGAGAGCTCTGCATCGTTGCCACTGCTGCTGAGCTCACCTCGATGTCCAAAGAGGAACTGAGATTCAAACTGCCCAGACAGGAAAATGAAAATGAATTCAAATTTTCCCGGGGGTGTGGCTGGTCAGAGCATCCGAGCTCGGACTGCTGTCCAGAGCGTCAACAGAGTGGTGCACTGTGGGATAGCTCCCGGAGCTATTACCGTCGATTTCCATCCACACCTAGCCTAATTCGATATGGCCATGTCGAATTTAGCGCTACTCCTCTCGTTGGGGAGGATTACAGAAATCGATTTAAAGAGAGCTTTATGTCGAACTAAATGGCTTCCTGGTGTGGACGGGTGCAGGGTTAATTCGATATAACAGCGCTAAAGTCGACATAAAAGCCTAGTGTAGACCAGGCCTTACAATCAGACTTATTTCACATGCTGAGTAACTTGCATGCTGTTGCCAACTCTTGCAGTTTTATCGCAAGATTCATAATCACTGGCGTTTTTCTTAAAGCCTCAGCTTCTTGAGTCAAGTGATTTTGGGAGAATTTCAGCTTTCATAGAAAGAAAGAAATTTTTAGGCACTAATGTAATACACATACAAAATAACAACAATATCCTTCCATTGCTGTGTCTAGCATAATCAATCTACCTCCTTCTAGAACTCTATTCACAATAGTAGATAGATCAGAGGTGGGCAAACTATGGCCCGCGGGCCACATCTGGCCTATGGGGCCCTCCTGCCCAGCCCTTGAGCTCCTGACCTGGGAGGCTAGCCCTGGCCCCTCCCCTGCTGTTCCCCCTCCCCCACAGCCTCAGCTCACTGCACCACCAGCTGCGAGCTCTTGCCGGGCAGCGCAGCTGCAGAGCCGCGGCCTGACCTGGTGCTCTGTGCTGCGCGGTGGCGTGGCTGGCTCCAGCCGGGCAGCACGGCTGCCTGTCCTGGTGCTCTGGGTGGCACGGCTGTAGCACCACCAGCCACCGGTGCTCCAGGCAGCACGGTAAGGGGGCAGGGAGATGGGGGGGGTTGGATAGAGGGCAGGAGAGTTCGGGGTGGTGGTCAGGGGGCGGGGGATGTGAATAGGGGGGGGGGCGGTCAGGGGGCAGGGAGGGAGGCAGGGCCAGCTCCAGGCACCAGCGAAGGAAGCAGGTGCTTGGGGTGGCCAATGGAAAGGGGGGGCACATCCGGGTCTTTGGCGGCAATTTGGCGGCGGGTCCGTCAGTCCCTCTCAGAGGGAAGGACCCGCTGCCGAATTGCTGCCGAAGAATGAAGCGGCGTGGTAGAGCTGCCGCCGATCGCGGCTTTATTATTATTATTATTTTCCGCTTCGCTGCTTGGGGCGGCAAAAAAACTGGAGCCAGCCCTGGAGGGAGGGAGGGATGGGGCAAGGGTCCCAGGGGGGCCGTCAGGGGACAGGGAATGGGGGGATTGGATGGGGCAGGAATCCTTGGTGGGACATCAGGGGGCGAGAATCAGGGGAGGTCGGATAGGGGTCGGGGGCCACGGCATGCCTGGCTGTTTGGGGAGGCACAGCCTCCACTAACAGGCCCTCAATACAATTTTGGAAGCCCGATGTGGCCCTCGGGCCAAAAAGTTTGCCCACCCCTGAGATAGGCCCTCAGTGGTTTAAGACTTTTCATCCACTATTATGTGCTACAGTTTGTCTTCTTGGGAACTTGGGTTACTACCGCCACTTCCCCCAGTGCTCTGCTCTCTGTACTAGGCTCTCTACTGATGAAACAGTTCAACTAAAAATTCCCCCTCTTATATTCAAAGCCTACTGCTTGCTCCTTCTCCAGCCATAAGCTTCCATAACAGCTGTGTGTTCTACTGGAACCATGGAAATTTTGACTAGGGAGGTGAAGGTGAGTGTGGGAAAGAGCTTTCACAGGTGCCTGCTTTGGACTTTGGAATTCACTCACATAAAAGATTAAAAATGACCATAACCCTTGCCATGTTCAGAAATAAATGCAAAACTTGTATCATTGATTTCCTTTTCCCTTAGTAATGGCGGAATACTCACACCAGATCCATTTTTCCTGCAGGTCAGGAAAGGGGAGAGAGAGTACACCTGCCCTGTTTTTAAGTATCTGAAACATGCGCCAATATTACACTATATCAGCCACCTGAGCAGCTAGATTTATAGCTTTGTTGATCCTCAATTTAGCCTCTC
>NW_020691574.1:0-4129 GCF_002925995.2 Terrapene triunguis
GGAATTGTGTGGTTGGGGTTGTACTGGGGTCAAAAAAACTGGATTGGTTAAGGAAGAGCAAGGACATGAAGAAAGCAGACATGGAGTGACCTGCACCTTACACATCTTTGATCAGAACTTTCTCTTTACTGGTGAAGCAGAAGTGTTTTGATATGGACTAAGAGATACAGCCTAGCTTTCATCACCGTTCTGATTAGAAAACTGAGGAATTCAAATGAGACACACACTACATTTTAGGGCACTCAAAATATGAGAACAAGAAGACTCATAGACAGACAATATATACATGGGTGTGCACTAGGATTGTATATATTATGCTGAGAGCTCAAAATTGTGATATTAACATTACCTATAGGCCAAAAAAGTGTCTATATGAAAATCTGCTTTTGTATGTAACTGAAAGAAACAGACTTTATATAGTATATGTTAATTATATAAGTTGTTTTTATTAAGTGTAAATATTTGTTTGCTAAGCAGTTGTGTAGTAGTTCCTCTCTTGAAGCTGACTATGAGATAGTAATGAAAACTACAGTTCAAGGTTTAAATATAATAGCCCTGGGTTGACATGGTGTAATGCTTTCTGACAAGAAAGAATCCTGGCCAGTGCCCCATAAATGACTGTTCGGCTGATGTGAAGGAAGGGGAGTGTAACAATAGTGATACATATTTTTCTTGGTATCTCAGGGTATGTCTACACTACGAGGGTAATTCGATTTTACTTAAATCGAATATGTGGAATCGATATTGCAAAGTCGAACGTGTGTGTCCACACTAAGGACACACTAAGGACAGTAATTCGACTTTGTGAGTCCACACTAACGGGGCGAGCGTCGATATTGGAAGCGGTGCACTGTGGGCAGCTATCCCACAGTTCCCGCAGTCCCCGCTGCCCATCGGAATTCTGGGTCGAGCCGCCAATGCCTTCTGGGTAAAAAAAATTTGTCGTCATCCGTCCGTCACTAACGCCCTCCCTCCCTCCATGAAAGCGCCGGCGGGAAATCAGTTCGCGCACTTTTCTGGTCAGTGACAGCGCGGACGCCACAGCACTGCGATCATGGATCACGCTGCGACCATCGCTGCACTTGTGGCCGTTCTCAACACCTTGCAGCTTATCATACACCTTTCCCTGAGGCAGATGCAGAGAAATCGGGCGAGGAGGCTACGGCACCGCCGTGAGAGCCTGAAGTCGGAGAGTGGCACAGAGCTGTCAGAAACCACGAGCCCCAGCGCCCAGGACATCACGGTGGCAATGGGGCATGTGGATTTTGTTGAACGGCGATTCTGGGCCCGGGAAACAAGCACGGAATGGTGGGACCGTATAGTGCTTCAGGTCTGGGATGAATCCCAGTGGCTGCGAAACTTTCGCATGCGGAAGGGGACTTTCCTCGAACTTTGTGAGTTGCTGTCCCCTGCCCTGAAGCGCAAGGACACCCGCATGCGAGCAGCCCTGACTGTCCAGAAGCGAGTGGCCATAGCCCTCTGGAAGCTTGCAACGCCGGACAGCTACCGGTCAGTCGCGAACCACTTTGGTGTGGGCAAATCTACCGTGGGGGTTGTTGTCATGCAAGTTGCCAAGGCAATCGTGAAGGTACTGCTGTCAAAGGTAGTGACCCTGGGAAACGCGCAGGTCATCATAGATGGCTTTGCCGCGATGGGATTCCCAAACTGCGGTGGGGCTATCGATGGGACTCACATCCCTATCCTGGGACCGGACCACCAGGCCAGCCAGTACATCAATAGAAAGGGCTACTTTTCAATGGTGCTGCAAGCACTGGTGGACCATCGGGGACGGTTTACAAACATCTACGTCGGATGGCCGGGCAAGGTTCACGACGCTCGCGTGTTCAGGAACTCTGGTCTGTTTAGACGGCTGCAGGAAGGTATTTACTTCCCAGACCACAAAATAACTCTTGGGGATGTGGAGATGCCTACAGTCATCCTCGGGGACCCAGCCTACCCGCTAATGCCCTGGCTCATGAAGCCCTATACTGGCGCCCTGGACACAGAAAAAGAACTGTTCAACTACCGGCTGAGCAAGTGCAGAATGGTAGTGGAGTGTGCTTTTGGCCGTCTCAAAGGGAGATGGAGAAGCTTACTCACTCGCTGTGATCTCAGTCAAACCAATATCCCCATCGTTATTGCAGCTTGCTGTGTGCTCCACAATCTGTGTGAGAGCAAGGGGGAGACCTTTATGGCGGGGTGGGAGCTAGAGGCAAATAGCCTGGCTGCTGATTACGTCCAGCCAGACAGCCGGGCCATTAGAAGATCCCAGCGGGACGCCCTGTGCATCCGGGAGGCTTTGAAAGCTAGGTTCCTGAGTGAGCAGGGCAACCAGTGACTTTTCAGTTTGTGGACAGAAAAGCTGAACCTGCCCCCGTTTCTTTACCCAGTTCATTTTGACTATCCTCTCCAGTTACATACCCCCTTCACCCCCTTCCCCTTCCCAAAAAATAAAATCATTTCTATTTTGTTAATGAACACCGTTGTCTGTATTGCTGTTTTCGCGGGAATATTTTAAACCGGGGACGCAGACTGTGGCGGGGGGCGGGTTCAGTGTTCTAATGCAAATGATGCTTCTAAACTCCCGGAATGACAGGCTCCGCACTGGTGGACTGGTTATTTCAATGGAGCCTGCCAGCACTCCTGGGAGGGACTGTGTGTATGTGTCGGCTATGTGACTTTCTGGCAGGGGGGGTAGGGTTACATATCCCCTGCTGCGTGGATCTGTGATCCATGATAAGGACCGCTGCATAAGATCTGTAACTGCCCTCCCCCGCCACAAAGTCACAGAGCAACCCCCCCCCCCAGAACATGAAAAACACCTCCCAGACTGACCAGGGTAACCAGTGACTGCACTGTGTATGTGTCCTGATGCTGGACCTGACACCGCCTCTGTACCCTGCTAAAGGTCACTGTCCTGTCCAATTACCAAGCCCCTTCCCCCCCTCCAGACAGACTCTCCCTCAAAAGAACCTGACTGAAACAGTAATGGAGAGAAACAAACATTTTATTGCGAATCAGACATGAAACGTGGGGTGTGAAACTTGGACGGGGGCTTGTGTGAGGTGGGTTGGAAAGGACTTATGAAATTTTGGGGAATGTCAGCCTTCTAGTGCTAGAGCAGTCTGCAGGGGTTGACTGAAAGTTTTAACGTCCCTTGCCGCCCCTCCTTCTTTGGACTTTAGGTGAGGGTGGTGTGGGACTTGGTGGCGGGTGAGGGCGGTTACAGATAGACTGCAGCGGGGCTCTGTCCTCCTGCCTCCGGTCTTGCAGAACATCCACAAGGCGCCGGAGCGTGTCCGTTTGCTCCCTCATTAGTCCAAGCAGCTTTTCAGTAGCCTGTTGGTCCTCCTGACGCCACCTCTCCTCCCGTTCCATGACTGCTCGGTGCATTTGTGACAAGTTCTCCCTCCACTGTGTCTGCTGGGCTGCCTGGGCTCGGGAGCAGCCCATTAGTTCTGAGAACATGTCTTCACACGTCTTCTTCTTCCTCCGCCTAATCTGCGCTAGCCTCTGGGAGTGTGCTGACAGGCTGGGTTGGGAGACAGTCGCAGATGTGTCTGTGTGAATTGTAAAAAGGGAGTGAATTCCTGAGACAGATAAATGAAATTGTATACAAAGAACCTAGTCTTTCTCTGTGAACAAGACCATGCACTGAACCTCTCACATGCGCACTCAGGACAAGGTCGAATTTTCGGCCGTTGCCTTCAGTGCCTGTGGACTTGCGGAGGTCTTGGAGTGTTCAGAGAACTGTGGCTGGAGACCTGAACTTCTGGAGCGGGCAATAATGGTAAGCCGTAGACTTGTGGCTGCTTAAAACTCCAGCAGTAGCACTGGCCTCCTTTCACATTGAAAGCAATGCCAGTCTCTGCTGCCAGCAATCAGGACAGCATCAACTCTGCCCCTGTCCCACCCCCTCGCGGCTGTCCCAGGGAAAGATCCCTGTATGCTGCCCCTCTCCCTCCACCGCGTGGCTGTAAAGCAGTCCCAATACTAACATTCCCCTCCCTAATTCAAAGCAGGGCGTCATGAGCGACATCACCCTCCTGAGGATCCCGGACACCCAGAGAGAACGCATGCTGCGGGAAAGCATGCAGAAACCGGGGCCGTATGCCGCCATGCTATGTCG
>NW_020691575.1:0-1302 GCF_002925995.2 Terrapene triunguis
CAAGTAGAACAGCATGGCCTAAAGAGAGGCATCATTGGTTAGTGGGCAGAGGTGTGGACAGGGAGCCAGTTACTCCTGGGTTCCCAACTCTGCTACTGATTTTCTTATGACTGTGAGAAGATCACTCAATCTTGTCATGAAAAGGCTGCCCTGTCTCTACTAGATTTTTTTCCCCAAAAAAATTCACCATGGTTACTACCACCATTACAGCTCCACTGGTGACAGTGAGAGCCCTAGTTTTGATAAAGTTCTGGTGATCACTGGCACTTTAATCATGAGTACATTCTCTAGACTGGCTCTGCACAGGGTTCTATGTCAGAGAGGTTAAAATGCTGGCAGCCCCAGGAAAGCAGAACCAGAAACAAACAATGGCAATGAAGATTAGTGTAAGACACAGCCTCTGCTTTATATATAAACATACATTCTGCTTAATGTGGTAGATTTGGCCAGTCCAGTCCCAAAGGGTTTAGGGACGCTCAAGCAAATGCTAACTAGAGGTGAAGTCTGAGTTTAAGTCAAAGAGATTGCTGAATGGGGTTTAAGAGAATAAGATAAATATCAGACAAAGATGAAACATTGTGAATATCATTTGTATGAAGGACCGTATTTTATGTCATTTAAAGTTTGATTTTCCAGACTTTTAATGGCCTCTTAATCGGTACAGCTATTCAAGGGACAATAGACTATCCATTAGCTTGTCCTAATTAAAAGGATTCTACTGCATTACAAATGTTGCTCTTTAGCCTAATTATATATAATAAAATTGACTAATTTCGCTCTGCATCTGTCACAGGCAGCCTTTGTTGCATCGTCTTTCTCTCAATTTTCATAATGTAAATACTCCATAAATATAATCCATCTTCCCTGCTCTCTTCTGTGACATGGCCTGCCTTGTGCCAGTTAAGCATCATTAGTGTTCAGGATATTTTCTGTTTACAGTTTGTATTGCAGAACGTATACTTTCAAGCATGATAAAATATGCAGAAGATAATTTACCTGCTTTACCTGGAAGTGGGACTGGGCAACAAAAACTCAGTCACATTTGTGAAAATTCAGAGTAATTCCACTTGACTTAAACGGAATGATTCCAGATTTGCACTAGTGTAACTCACATCAGAATCTGACCCATGGTGTCCACAGCTGTTGCATGCAGTATTCCCCCAAAAGCACATGTGGCTATAGATCCAGAATGTGGAATGTCTCACTCTACGTACAGTTATATATCTTGTCTTCACATTCTGAACAGACATCAGAATGCGAACAGGGGCTGCTAACAGGGAGTTTCGCAAGGGAGTTCTCCAG
>NW_020691575.1:1312-2783 GCF_002925995.2 Terrapene triunguis
AAGGGAGTTCTCCAGGTGAAGGAGGAGCAATACAGCACCCTTTTGGGCGGACAGGGGGCTGCAGACGGGAGTTTGACAGAGGGAGGCTTACGATGGTTAGGAAGACCCGCAACACCTGTGCCAGCACTGCTTCTGTCTCCTCCACCTGCGCCTGTAGCCAGACAGAGCGCCTGAGCATGGATGCTTCTACCCAGATCCTGGTGTGGTTTTGCAGAGACTGTAACTTGCAATTTCCACTTACTGATATCCAGGCTGGGGGGACCATCCAATGTGAAAGGTGCCTGCTGGTGGAATCTCTCAGGCAGCAGGTGGGAGAGCTACAGGAGGAGGTGGCTAGGTTGAGAAGCATCCGAATCCACGAGCAATTCCTGGACAGTGTTCATGTGGAGACAGCTGAGGTAGCTGTCCCAGGACACAGGACTGCTGATACACCACTGGTGGAGGAGGAGATGGCTCAGGGTGGACACTGGCAGCTGGTAACTTCTGGCAGCAGGCAGTGCTCCACCCCTGCTCCGAACCCTCCCACTGTGGTAATAGGTAACCGTTATGCTCTTCTTGATACAGGAAAGAAGGCATCACCCCCTACAGTAAAGGAGGAGAAGCCTCGTACCCCTAAGGCTGGGAGGTCTGCTGCCACCACTGCGAATAGGAAACGTAGGGTGGTGGTGGTCGGAGACTCTCTGCTGAGGGGGACGGAGGCGCCCATCTGTCGCCCTGACATTTCATCTCGGGAGGTATGCTGCCTGCCGGGAGCCCGTATCCGAGACGTTACGGAGGCATTGTCGAGGATTATCCAGCCCTCTGACTACTACCCCATGCTACTCATCCATGTGGGCACAAATGATACTGCGCGGTGTGACACTGAGCGGATCAAGAGTGACTACAGGGCTCTGGGAGTACGGGTGAAGGAGTTTGGAGCGCAGGTGGTATTCTCTTCGATTCTTCCTGTCAAAGGTAGGGGCCCGGGCAGAGACAGATGCATCATGGAGGTGAATGCCTGGCTGCGAAGATGGTGTCGCCAGGAGGGCTTTGGCTTCCTAGACTACGGGATGCTATTTGAGGAAGGACTGCTAGGCAGAGATGGTGTTCACCTTTCGAGGAGGGGAAAGACCCTATTTGGACACAGACTGGCTAACCTAGTGAGGAGGGCTTTAAACTAGGTTCGACGGGGACAGGTGAGCAAAGCCCGCAGGTAAGTGGGGAACATGGAGACCTGGGAGATGGGTCGGAGACGGGAGGGAGTGTGGGCTATATTGGCAGAGAGAAAGGAGGGTCAGGACAAAACCGGGAGGAAAGATCAAACCAGTATCTTAGATGCCTATATACAAATGCGAGAAGTATGGGTAATAAGCAGGAAGAACTGGAAGTGCTAATAAATAAATACAACTATGACATTGTTGGCATCACTGAAACTTGGTGGGATAATACACATGATTGGAATGTTGGTGTGGATGGATACAGCTTGCTCAGG
>NW_020691576.1:0-4857 GCF_002925995.2 Terrapene triunguis
TTCCTCACTACTTTCTCCCCCGTGATCCAAGGGGTATAAATTTGCTGTTGGCTTGTACCACAAGCAAATTACAACCACCTCAGGCCAGCTCAGCTCTGCTGGTCAGTGATTTAAGGGGAGGAAGAACCAAGGCTCTGTCTACATGCTTCAGGGGTAGGAGTAGCTTGAGCACCATGTGGGACATAAGGGGAGCTCTTACATGAGTGAGTACACCAAGTCCCAACCTAGCTTTTAGACAGCACTGATCAAGGGTTTATATTCTGATCTCTGTAAGGACTGTACTGAAGCCAGTGTTATGCAAATAACCTGCATTTACTCAATTCAAAACATTCAGACTTCTATAACTTCTCCACACTCGCATTTGTATAGATATAACTAATTAACATGAGGCCCTTTGTCTCTGGAATTCACTCTCCATTCCCCTCCTTATTCCCCAATAGTCCGAATCCACTGATCATCAAGGTATGCTGAATAGCCCACTTCACTAGAGCTGGGGGAGGGATGTCGATATGGAAGGTTAGGGATTTCTAGGGAAACAGAGGATATTTCTATTTTCCAGATTTATTTATTTATTTATTAAGTGTGGGTTTGGGGCTCTGTCCCAAGTGGTTTTGTTTTAGACAACTGTTAAGTCTCCTAGGATCTGGGAGAGGCATCTGCTTAAATGTATTTCAATCAAAATAAATAAAGGACTGAAAGTGATTCCATCTCCTCCGCCACAAAACACAAACAGGAACATTGAAACTATGGATTAGAACAGCGACCAGGCCAGCTCAGGAAACTATAGCTTCTTTCTAACCAGGAGTATCCAGATGTTCGTCGAATCAAAAACTGAATGGGTTGAATAGATATTTAATCTACCAGATTGTGTCTTTGAGATTGTAAAGGAAGCTACTCACATCCTCATCGGGATCCTCCAATTCCTCTGCTTCTTGCTCAGGACTGATTCTCCCTTCCTTCCATTTTTCATTGCCTGAGCTGAATTTATACACATTGCCATCATGAAAACTTTCTCTTCCCTTTAATGAGGCCCAGCGAGAGCTCTGCGAGCTCCAGTTATGGCCGCTGTAGAGTTTAGGAGACTTGGGAAGCCACTTAACAGAGTCCTGGTGAAGAAGAATAAAACAAGACAAAAGGCAATGAATAGATTTTAAAAATGTGACTGTATAACAGTCAATATCTACTTAGCAAGGAGATGGCCTGGCAAGTATGGTCGAGTGTTTCAACATCACATAATTCTTTGTTGGCTTACATGGAGGTGAGCACTGCACCTAGGAAAGTGCCTTTAGTCCAACAGAGACACTTCAGGTTTGCCTAAACTGCAATTGAAGTTATGATTTGCATTAGCTTTAATCTAGCTAACACACTACTTTTAATCTCACTAATACACTAAAAGATGAAGCCCATCTACATGCTGTTTTTATCTGTGCTAGCTAGGTTAGAGCTAGCGTGAACACACATACCTGAGCTACAACTCATACCTTCAATTGCAGCATAGACGTACCCTTAAGGAGTAAACAGGCTTTAATGGTGGCATGTGGCTTGATCTGAAGTCTGTCGAAATCAGCCCGAATTGAATCAAGCCCACATCCAGCATCTTAAAGGAGGAGCTCACTGCTCACACACACAGGGCTTGTCTACATTACCCGCTAGATC
This sequence comes from Terrapene triunguis, assembly GCF_002925995.2. NCBI lineage: Eukaryota > Metazoa > Chordata > Testudines > Emydidae > Terrapene > Terrapene triunguis. Next base: position 1,657 of record NW_020691576.1, read on the forward strand.
GATGGGCAGCGATCAATCCAGCAGAAGTTGATTTATCGTGTCTAGTCTAGATGCGATAAATCAACCGCTGAGCGCTCTCCCATCGACTCCGGTACTCCACCAGGGCGAGAGATCCAGGCGGATTTGATGGGAGAGCGTCAGCCATCGACTTACCGCAGTGAAGACACCACGGTAAGTAGATCTAAGTATATCGACTTCAGCTACGTTATTCACATAGCTGAAATTGTGTAACTTAGATCGATCCCCTCCGGCTAGTGTAGACCAGGCCGCAGATAAACACAATTTGCAATATTGTCTGTGATAGCACCATGTAGTGGCTTCTATACTGCTCTGTTAAAACAAATGGTATGATAGAGCAGCTGGAGCTTCACTCGCTGTTTCTCCCCATCTCTTGACTTAGAATCCCAGTGATAGTTAAGTGTTCGCTTTCACTGCCCTGGGAATAAAGGGAGTTTCGCAAGGGAGTTTGGAAGGGGAGTGGGAAGGGGCGAGGGTCCCTTGCCGGTTCTATCTGTTTTCCCTTTATTCCCCTTAAAACTTTAAACTTCTTGCTTAAACAACCCTTTCAGTGGACAGGGGGCTGCAGACGAGAGTTTGACAGAGGGAGGCTTGCGATGGTTAGGAAGACCCGCAACACCTGTGCCAGCACTGCTTCTGTCTCCTCCACCTGTGCCTAGATCCTGGTGTGGTTTTGCAGAGACTGTAACTTGCAATTTCCACTTACTGATATCCAGGCTGGGGGGACCATCCAATGTGAAAGGTGCCTGCTGGTGGAATCTCTCAGGCAGCAGGTGGGAGAGCTCCAGGAGGAGGTGGCTAGGTTGAGAAGCATCCGAATCCACGAGCAATTCCTGGACAGTGTCCATGTGGAGACAGCTGAGGTAGCTGTCCCAGTACACAGGACTGCTGATACACCACTGGTGGAGGAGGAGATGGCTCAGGGTGGACACTGGCAGCTGGTTACTTCTGGCAGCAGGCAGTGCTCCACCCCTGCTCTGAACCCTCCCGCCGTGGTAATACGTAACCGTTATGCTCTTCTTGATACAGGAAAGAAGGCATCACCCCCTACAGTAAAGGAGGAGAAGCCTCGTACCCCTAAGGCTGGGAGGTCTGCTGCCACCACTGCGAATAGGAAATGTAGGGTAGTGGTGGTCGGAGACTCTCTGCTGAGGGGGACGGAGGCGCCCATCTGTCGCCCTGACATTTCATCTCGGGAGGTATGCTGCCTGCCAGGAGCCCGTATCCGAGACGTTACGGAGGCATTGTCAAGGATTATCCAGCCCTCTGATTACTACCCCATGCTACTCATCCATGTGGTCACAAATGATACTGCGCGGTGTGACACTGAGCGGATCAAGAGTGACTACAGGGCTCTGGGAGTACGGGTGAAGGAGTTTGGAGCGCAGGTGGTATTCTCTTCGATTCTTCCTGTCAAAGGTAGGGGCCCGGGCAGAGACAGATGCATCATGGAGGTGAATGCCTGGCTGCGAAGATGGTGTCGCCAGAAGGGCTTTGGCTTCCTAGACCACGGGATGCAATTTGAGGAAGGACTGCTAGGCAGAGATGGCGTTCACCTTTCGAGGAGGGGAAAGACCCTATTTGGACACAGACTGGCTAACCTAGTGAGGAGGGCTTTAAACTAGGTTCGACGGGGACAGGTGAGCAAAGCCCGCAGGTAAGTGGGGAACATGGAGACCTGGGAGATGGGTCAGAAACGAGAGGGAGTGTGGGCTATATTGGCAGAGAAAAAGGAGGGTCAGGACAAAACTGGGAGGAAAGATCAAACCAGTATCTTAGATGCCTATATACAAATGCGAGAAGTATGGGTAATAAGCAGGAAGAACTGGAAGTGCTAATAAATAAATACAACTATGACATTGTTGGCATCACTGAAACTTGGTGGGATAATACACATGATTGGAATGTTGGTGTGGATGGATACAGCTTGCTCAGGAAGGATAGACAGGGGAGAAAGGGAGGAGGTGTTGCCTTATATATTAAAAATGTACACACTTGGACTGAGGTAGAGATGGACATAGGAGACGGAAGTGTTGAGAGTCTTTGGGTTAGGCTAAAAGGGGTAAAAAACAAGGGTGATGTCATGCTAGGAGTCTACTACAGGCCACCTAACCAGGTGGAAGAGGTGGATGAGGCTTTTTTTAAACAACTAACAAAATCATCCAAAGCCCAAGATTTGGTGGTGATGGGGGACTTCAACTATCCGGATACATGTTGGGAAAATAACACAGCGGGGCACAGACTATCCAACAAATTCTTGGACTGCATTGCAGACAACTTTTTATTTCAGAAGGTTGAAAAAGCTACTAGGGGGGAAGCTGTTCCAGACTTGATTTTAACAAATAGGGAGGAACTCGTTGAGAATTTGAAAGTAGAAGGCAGCTTGGGTGAAAGTGATCATGAAATCATAGAGTTTGCAATTCTAAGGAAGGGTAGAAGGGAGAACAGCAAAATAGAGACAATGGATTTCAGGAAGGCGGATTTTGGTAAGCTCAGAGAGCTGATAGGTAAGGTCCCATGCGAATCAAGACTGAGGGGAAAAACAACTGAGGAGAGTTGGCAGTTTTTCAAAGGGACACTATTAAGGGCCCAAAAGCAAGCTATTCCGCTGGTTAGGAAAGATAAAAAATGTGGCAAAAGACCACCTTGGCTTAACCATGAGATCTTGCATGATCTAAAAAATAAAAAGGAGTCATATAAAAAATGGAAACTAGGACAGATTACAAAGGATGAATATAGGCAAACAACACAGGAATGCAGGGGCAAGATTAGAAAGGCAACAGCACAAAATGAGCTCAAACTAGCTACAGGAATAAAGGGAAACAAGAAGACTTTTTATCAATACATTAGAAGCAAGAGGAAGACCAAAGACTGGGTAGGCCCACTGCTCAGTGAAGAGGGAGAAACAGTAACAGGAAACTTGAAAATGGCAGAGATGCTTAATGACTTCTTTGTTTCGGTCTTCACCAAGAAGTCTGAAGGAATGCCTAACATAGTGAATGCTAATGGGAAGGGGGTAGGTTTCGAAGATAAAATAAAAAAAGAACAAGTTAAAAATCACTTAGAAAAGTTAGATGCCTGCAAGTCACCAGGGCCTGATGAAATGCATCCTAGAATACTCAAGGAGCTAATAGAGGAGGTATCTGAGCCTCTAGCTATTATCTTTGGAAAATCATGGGAGAC
>NW_020691576.1:4867-5383 GCF_002925995.2 Terrapene triunguis
AAGGCTGAAAGAATTGGGTTTGTTTAGTTTGGAAAAGAGAAGACTGAGAGGGGACACGATAGCAGTTTTCAGGTATCTAAAAGGGTGTCATAAGGAGGAGGGAGAAAACTTGTTCACCTTAGCCTCTAAGGATACAATAAGAAGCAATGGGCTTAAACTGCAGCAAGGGAGGTCTAGGTTGGACATTAGGAAAAAGTTCCTAACTGTCAGGGTGGTTAAACACTGGAATAAATTGCCCAGGGAGGTTGTGGAATCTCCATCTCTGGAGATATTTAAGAGTAGGTTAGATAAATGTCTATCAGGGATGGTCTAGACAGTATTTGGTCCTGCCATGCGGGCAGGGGACTGGACTCGATGACCTCTCGAGGTCCCTTCCAGTCCTAGAATCTATGAATCTATGAAAGTGTTTTATTTTAAAAGCATTGCCAACAAAAGATAAGAAGCCATTACATTAGTATTTTTTTTTTTAAAAAGGTCAGATATCTAAAGCACTGTGAAAAAGCCAAGGAGCAAAGG
>NW_020691577.1:0-3865 GCF_002925995.2 Terrapene triunguis
TCTAGGTGCCGGCAGACGTGGGACTGCATTGCTACACAGCAGCAGCAACTAACTGCCTTTTGGCGGTAGACGGTGCAGCATGACTGGTAGCCTTCATTGGCGATCTGGGTGCCGGCAGCCGTGGGGCTGGCAGCCGTGGGGCTGCATTGCACCAGCCCCCTTGCCTTTTGGCAGTAGATGGTTTATTACGACTGGTAACCGTCCTCGTCGGACAGCAATGGCCGTCAATCATGGGCACCTGGGCAGACAATGATGGTTATCAGTCGTAGTGTACTATTTTCTGCAAAGCACCCAGTTTTCTGCTAAGCACCCAGAAGAGGCCGAGGGCGATCTGGGTGCTGGCAGACATGGGGCTGGCAGCCGTGGGGCTGCATTGCACCAGCCCCCTTGCCTTGATGATGATGGTTATCAGATGTATTATGCGCAGGATGGGGCAACATTGCTACACAGCAGCAACCCCTTGCCTTTTGGGCAGTAGATAGTATATTACGACTGGTATCCATCGTTGTCATACTGGGTATCAGATCGTGCAATAGACCTGAAGGCTAACTGCCAAGCGCCCAGTATTTGCTGCCAAGCACCCAGAAAATGCCAAGGGCTATCAGTCATGCTGCACCGTCGTCTTAAGATGTAAAAAATAGATTTATTCTGTATTCATTTGCTTCCCCCCCTTCCTCCTGCTAAACCCAGGCTTTTGAGTTCAATCTTTGGGGGGGGAGGCATTCTGTGTGACAGTTGTTTGTGTTTCTCCCTGATGCAAAGCCACCTTTCTTGATTTTAATTCCCTGTACCTGTATGCCATGTCGTCACTCGACCCTCCCTCCCTCCCTCCTTCCCCTGGTCCGTCAGATACTACTTTCGCGCCTTTTTTCAGACCAGACGCCATAGCTAGCACTGGGATCATGGAGCCCGCTCAGATCACCGCGGCAATTATGAGCACTATGAACACCACGCGCATTGTCCTGGAGTATATGCAGAGCCAGGACATGCCAAAGCAAAACCAGGACCAGGCGAGGAGGAGGAGGAGGCGATTGCAGCGCGGCGACGAGAGTGATGAGGAAATGGACATGGACCTAGACCTCTCACAAGGCACAGGCCCCAGAAATGTGGAAATCATGGTGTTAATGGGGCAGGTTCATGCTGTGGAACGCCGATTCTGGGCCCGGGAAACAAGCACAGACTGGTGGGACCGCATCATGCTGCAGGTGTGGGACGATTCCCAGTGGCTGCGAAACTTTCGCATGCGTAAGGGCACTTTCATGGAACTTTGTGACTTGCTTTCCCCTGCCCTGAAGCGCCAGAATACCAGGATGAGAGCAGCCCTCACAGTGGAGAAGCGAGTGGCGATAGCCCTGTGGAAGCTTGCAACGCCAGACAGCTACCGGTCAGTCGGGAATCAATTTGGAGTGGGCAAATCTACTGTGGGGGCTGCTGTGATCCAAGTTGCCAGGGCAATGAGAGACCTGGTGATAGCAAGGGTAGTGACTCTGGGAAACGTGCAAGCCATAGTGGATGGCTTTGCTGCAATGGGATTCCCAAACTGTGGTGGGGCCATAGACGGAACCCATATCCCTATCTTGGCACCGGAGCACCAAGCCACCGAGTACATAAACCGCAAGGGGTACTTTTCAATGCTGCTGCAAGCCCTGGTGGATCACAAGGGACGTTTCACCAACATCAACGTGGGCTGGCCGGGAAGGGTACATGATGCTCGCGTCTTCAGGCAGTCTGCTCTGTTTAGAAAGCTGGAGGAAGGGACTTTCTTCCCGGACCAGAAAATAACCGTTGGGGATGTTGAAATGCCTATCGTGATCCTTGGGGACCCTGCCTATCCCTTAATGCCATGGCTCATGAAGCCGTACACAGGCAGCCTGGACAGGAGTCAGGACCTGTTCAACTACAGGCTGAGCAAGTGCCGAATGGTGGTGGAATGTGCATTTGGGCGTTTAAAAGCGCGCTGGCGCAGCTTACTGACTCGCTCAGACCTCAGCGAAAAGAATATCCCCATTGTTATTGCTACTTGCTGTGTGCTCCACAATATCTGTGAAAGTAAGGGGGAGACATTTATGGCGGGGTGGGAGGTTGAGGCAAATCGCCTGGCCGCTGATTACGCGCAGCCAGACACCAGGACGGTTAGAGGAGCAGAGCATGGCGCTGTGCGCATCAGAGAAGCTTTGAAAACCAGTTTTGTGACTGGCCAGGCTACGGAGTGAAACGTCTGTTTGTTTCTCCTTGATGAACCCTCCGCCCCTCCCCCCCCCCGGTTAACTCTACTTCCCTGTAAACCAACCACCCCACCCTCCCCTACCCTCCCCCCTTCAAGCACCAGTTGCAGAGGCAATAAAGTCATTGTTACTTCACATTCATGCATTCTTTATTAATTCATCACACAACTAGGGGGATAATTGCAAAGGTAGCCCAGGATGGGTGGGGGAGGAGGGAAGGAAAAGGACACACTGCAGTTTAAAACTTTAAAACTTTAACACTTATTGCTCGGGAAATCATCTGGGCTGGAGTGACTGTGTGGCCGGAGGCCCCCCCACCGTGTTCTTGGGCGTCTGGGTGAGGAGGCAATGGGACTTGGGGAGGAGGGCTGTTGGTTACACAGGGGCTGTAGCGGCAGTCTGTGCTCCTGCTGCCTTTCCTGCAGCTCAACCATACGCTGTAGCATTGGGGAGGAGGGCTGTTGGTTACACAGGGGCTGTAGCGGCGGTCTGTGCTCCTGCTGCCTTTCCTGCAGCTCAACCATACGCTGTAGCATATCAGTTTGATGCTCCAGCAGCCGGAGCATGGACTCTTGCTTTCTGTGTGCAAGCTGACGCCACCTCTCATCTTCAGCCCGCAACTTCCTCTGTTCCTCCCGCGATTCAGCCCGCCACCTCTCCTCCTCAGCCCGCGATTCAGCCCGCCACCTCTCCTCTCGCTCATATTGGGCTTTTCGATAATCAGTCATTGACTGCCTCCACGCATTCTGCTGTGCTCTGTCAGCGTGGGAGGCAGTCTGTAGTTCAGTAAACATTTCATCACGTGTCCTTCGCTTACGTTTTCGAATATTCACTAGCCTCTGGGAAGGAGATACATTTGCAGCTGGTGGAGGAGAAGGGGAGAGGTGTTTAAAAAAGATACATTTTAGAGAACAATGGGTACACTCTTTCACGTTACATTTTGCTGTTCACATAACACAGCAGATGTGCTTTCGTTACAAGGTCGCATTTTTCCTCTTATATTGAGGGCCTGCCTGCTTGGTGTGAGAGATCACTCACGCAGTGCCAGGTCACAGATTTCAGCTTGCAGGCAGCCATGGTAAGACACAGTCTTTTGGCTTTTTTAACCTTCTTAACATGTGGGGATGGTTTCAAAGAGTACTGCTATCATTAACCATACCAAGGCCCCGTTGGGTTGGCCGTTTAAAATGGGTTTGCAATGTAAAAGGAGGGGCTGCGGTTTCACGGTTAACATGCAGCACAAACCCAACTAATTCCCCCCCCCACACACACCCAATTCTCTGGGATGATCACTTCACCCCTCCCCCTCACCGCGTGGCTAACAGCGGGGAATATTTCTGTTCAGCAGACCAGGAAGGGGCACCTCTGAATGTCCCCTTAATAAAATTGCCCCATTTCAACCAGGTGACCGTGAATGATATCACTCTCCTGAGGATAACAAAGAGCGATAAGGAATGGATGTTGTCGGCATGCCAGCAAACACCGGGACCATACGCTGCCATGCTTTGTTATGCAATGATTCCAGACTACGTGCTACTGGCCTGGCGTGGTAAAGTGTCCTACCGTGGTGGACGGGATAAAGCAGCCCTCCCAAGAAACCTTTTGCAAAGGCTTTGGGAGTACATGAAGGAGAGCTTTCT
>NW_020691578.1:0-4365 GCF_002925995.2 Terrapene triunguis
GGGGTCGCTGAAGGCAGAGTCCCAGAAGCTGGCTAGTGACCTTGGCTGGAGGGCAGACAGGGCTCTGATCCCCTAAGGGGGCTAGGGTGCCCGGGGACCCCAAGATGAACCTAACTGAGGGGGTCCTGTTGTCTGCGCCTGCAAGACCTGTCTTGGACTGCATTCCTGTCGTCTAAATAAACCTTCTGCTTTACTGGCTGGCTGAGAGTCATGGTGAATTGCAGGGCGCCGGGGGTGCAGGGCCCTGAGTCCCCCCATACACCGTGACAACTGGTGGCAGCGGTGGGATCTACTGCACCCCGTGGACGGCGCTTCCTGCAGTAAGTGACTGGGGAGAAGTAAAGCGAAGGGGGATTGACGGGGAGCAGGCGTGCTGAGGAGTCAGAGAGAGACGGTTATCACCCCTGGGAGTGTGTGACCAGCGAGAAGGACTTTTGCAGTAACAGGGTCCCCCGGGGGATCGCAGCGAGTGGTCCCAGGGGTGGAGGAGTCTGCAGCTCGACCCTGGCAGAGAGGTGGTGACCTCGAGAAGGGCTGGCACACTAGGGGTCTCCCTGGAGACGGTGGGGAGCGGTGAGCACCCAGGCCTGTGAGTGGCCAGCAGGAAGATGTATGCCAAGCGGCTTAAGAGCGACCTGGTGGAGCTGTGCAAGCAGAGGGGGGTGCGCATTGGGAAGCTCACCAAAGAACAGCTCATTGCCCAGCTGGAGAAGCGAGATCGCGCGAATGAACTGATCCCTGGCGCTGAGGGAAGCAGCCTGGCAGATGCAGCGCAGGCCCCAGTGTCTGTCCCAGCTGGGAGTGGTCAGCCGGCTGCTGAGGGCTTCCCGAGACCCCCCCTTCCTATGCCTAGAGGAAGGGTGGGGAGGAGCCCAGCAAATACCGAGGGCGCAGTGACCCCCCCGGCCAGCAGGGGATCCTCCCGGCCACGCTCGCCGGCCAGCAGGGGATCCTCCCGGCCACGCGCGGCATCCGTGGAGCGGCATGGGCTGGAATGGGAGATAGAGCTAAAACTGAGAGAGCTGGAGGATCGTGAACAACAGAGACAGCATGAGCGGGAAGAGCGGGAAGAACGGGAAAAAGAGCATCAGCATGAGCTGGAACTGGCCAGGCTGAAGAGCAGTGGGGCCCCAGCGGCGGTGAGTGAGGGGGGACCCAGGACTGCACGGAGCTTTGATAAGTGCATCCTGGCCCCACGTAAGGAGGGGGAGGACATGGATGACTTCCTGGATGCCTTTGAGACGGCCTGCGAGCTACACCAGGTTGATCCTGCGGACAGACTCCGGGTTCTCACCCCCTTACTGGACCCCAAATCCGTGGCATTGTACCGCCAACTGGAAGAGGCGGAGAAAGGGGACTACGAACTATTCAAAAAGGCCCTGCTACATGAGTTTGGGCTGACTTCTGAGATGTACCGGGAAAGGTTCCGGAGTCAGGATAAAACCCCTGAGATCTCATATCTGCAACTAGCCGTTCGCATGGAGGGATACGCCAGCAAGTGGGCAGATGGGGCCCGGACGAAGGAGGACCTGGTTAAACTGCTGGTATTGGAGCAACTGTATGAGCGGTGCCCATCCGACCTGAGGCTGTGGTTGGTGGATAAAAAACCAGAGAACCCGCGACATGCAGGCCGGCTGGCCGATGAGTTTGTGAAGAGCCGGTCAGGGGCTGGCAGGGAGGAATCCCAAAGGAGCAGGCCCGCTGCGATGCAGAGAGAGAGTCACCCGGGTACCTCCCAAAAGGAGAATGGGGGGAATCCCCTCCCATGGGGAATGCCCAGGGTCAGGGACAACCGACCGGCTCGAGGGGACACATGGGACATGGTCTGCTATCACTGTGACCAGAGAGGTCACATACGGGCCCAGTGCCCCAGACTCAGGGACAGACTGAGCAGGCCAGACCCACAGAGGGTTGACTGGGTAGAGACCCAGCCGGGCGAGAGGCGGCACTCCCAGGGAAGGAGGGCTGGCAGAACACCACCTGCTAAGGAGGAAGGAGAGCTCCAGGCCAGCTCCTCTGGGGGGCTGGATGCTCCAGACTCAGGGTTTTTGGTTTATACGGTGGGCGCGGGGCGGTCCCTCCGGAGAGAGTACCTTGTTCCCCTGGAGGTGGATGGAAGGAAGGTCGATGGATACTGGGATACGGGCGCAGAGGTGACACTGGTCCGGCCCGAGGTGGTGGCCTCAGATCGGAGGGTGCCCAACACCTTCCTGACTCTGACGGGGGTGGGTGGGACCCCATTCAAGGTACCTGTGGCGAGGGTACGCCTGAAGTGGGGGCCCAAGGAGGGCCCCAAGGACGTGGGGGTACACCCGTATTTGCCCACTGAGGTGTTGATGGGGGGGGACCTGGAGGACTGGCCAAGAAACCCCCAGAATGCACTGGTTGTGACCCGCAGTCAGAGCCGGCGAGGAGCACTGCGCCCTGGCCTTGGGGAGGGTGCCTTGCCCGAGGCGCAGGACCCTAACCTGGTGGGGAGGGAACGCCCAGGGACACGGCTCAGGGAGGCTGCGGCTTCAGACCCAGCCGGCGAGAGAGAGCAGGTGGCCATCCCTGTCCCAGCTGCTGAGTTCCAGGCCGAGGTGCAGAAAGATCCCTCCTTGCGGAAGATAAGGGACCTGGCCGACCTCGGTGCGGTACAGACCATGGGGAGAGGTGGCCGGAAAAGGTTCCTGTGGGAGAAGGGGTTCCTGTACGGAGAATGGGCTCCCCCAGGGAAGATGGAGTCAGGGGGGATCAGGAGGCAGCTGGTGGTACCCCAGAAGTATCGCCGCCAGCTGCTGTACCGGGCCCATGACATTCCCCTCTCAGGGCACCAGGGAACCTGGCGTACCCAGCAGAGGCTGCTACGGAGCTTTTACTGGCCTGGGGTCTTTGTTACTGTCCGGCAGTACTGCCGATCCTGTGACCCCTGTCAGAGGGGGAGGACGGCCCGGGACAAGGGGAAAATGGCTTTAGGACCCTTGCCCAGCATAGAGGAGCCTTTCCAGAGGGTGGCCAAGGTTAAAAGGGGGGCTCTGAACCAAGACAGCCCGAATCACAGACCTCCAGACTGGAGTGCTGGGAGAAGACCCCAGCCCAGTTGGCACCCCAGGGGTATTGGGGTAGGAAAAGGGCACGGGCCGCATAACCCTTCCCACGTGCAAACTGCGAATGGGCTCGAGCTCCCCGACCTAAGGGGGGGGCGTGAAACTGGAGGGGCCTGGTGTAATTCTCACCAAGGAATGGGAGGGATGCTGGGGCATCCATGGGAACGGGGGTAGGTTCGAACTTCCCCGGGTCACTGGCTGAAGTGACCCCGCTCAGTTCGGTCTCGAAGGGGGGAGAGATGTGACGAACTGGGTCTGTTCTTAATGTGGTCTGTGAATGCTGACAGGGGAGTGTGGCTGGGATGGTCTGCATTGGGGGATGGGAGACTGACTGAAAATACCTGAGCCTGTAACATGAAAACCCAGGAGGGGGCTGGGGCGAGGTGACACCTTTGCCCGGGAAACTGAACAAAGGCTGTGGGTGGGGTCGCTGAAGGCAGAGTCCCAGAAGCTGGCTAGTGACCTTGGCTGGAGGGCAGACAGGGCTCTGATCCCCTAAGGGGGCTAGGGTGCCCGGGGACCCCAAGATGAACCTAACTGAGGGGGTCCTGTTGTCTGCGCCTGCAAGACCTGTCTTGGACTGCATTCCTGTCGTCTAAATAAACCTTCTGCTTTACTGGCTGGCTGAGAGTCATGGTGAATTGCAGGGCGCCGGGGGTGCAGGGCCCTGAGTCCCCCCATACACCGTGACAACTGGTGGCAGCGGTGGGATCTACTGCACCCCGTGGACGGCGCTTCCTGCAGTAAGTGACTGGGGAGAAGTAAAGCGAAGGGGGATTGACGGGGAGCAGGCGTGCTGAGGAGTCAGAGAGAGACGGTTATCACCCCTGGGAGTGTGTGACCAGCGAGAAGGACTTTTGCAGTAACAGGGTCCCCCGGGGGATCGCAGCGAGTGGTCCCAGGGGTGGAGGAGTCTGCAGCTCGACCCTGGCAGAGAGGTGGTGACCTCGAGAAGGGCTGGCACACTAGGGGTCTCCCTGGAGACGGTGGGGAGCGGTGAGCACCCAGGCCTGTGAGTGGCCAGCAGGAAGATGTATGCCAAGCGGCTTAAGAGCGACCTGGTGGAGCTGTGCAAGCAGAGGGGGGTGCGCATTGGGAAGCTCACCAAAGAACAGCTCATTGCCCAGCTGGAGAAGCGAGATCGCGCGAATGAACTGATCCCTGGCGCTGAGGGAAGCAGCCTGGCAGATGCAGCGCAGGCCCCAGTGTCTGTCCCAGCTGGGAGTGGTCAGCCGGCTGCTGAGGGCTTCCCGAGACCCCCCCTTCCTATGCCTAG
>NW_020691579.1:0-1514 GCF_002925995.2 Terrapene triunguis
GGAGAAAAGCTGCCCCGGGATCTTATCAGCATGTTTGGCAGCCTGGGACCAGCCCTGGTAGAGACGTGGGCTCCAGAGAAGTTATTCTCGTCAAATTTGCTTTTAACAACTTCCTTCTGTGCATTCTTTAAAATTGCCTTAACAAAACAACATAGTCACACCATCTATCAAGTTACTTTTTCCTTGAATACACTGTTTGCCTCTTGTGTTGAGCCAAGAGAATAACAGACTTTTACAATCTATTTTTTTATATTTTAGAAAGAATTGCCTGTTTCCCAGGAACTGAGTAGAACTCCAGAAATATTGAGTGAATGTCAATAGAATCGTTGGGTTAACGTGACCCAGTGCTGTTCCTCATTGAGCAGTTTTAAAGAACTAACTCGCCTGGTACTAGGGCAAACACCATTAATATTATTTAACCTTTGATTACAAATACAGAAAGGAAAAACAAAGGGAAAGAAAAGAGGGGGGAATATATATGAAAATATGCACACACTTACACACGCACACACACATACACACTTATATACACATATTTTTAAAAATGTTCTAATTACAAGTTCAGCTAACTTTTTTGAATTTCTGAAGAGATAAAATTATTAATTTTACTGGACTTGTCCCTCTTCTCATTTACTAATGCACCTGTAACATTTACATTTGGCTTAACCTTATTCAAAGAGATGCAGAACTTTGGAGAAGCAGTGGGATCCCCAAATTGTTAAGGGGCAAAGAACAAAGCCAAGGGACATTAGTTACATGTGTTTCTCTTGAGCGCTAAAGATCCATCGCTGAAACTTAAACTAAAAGAATTTAACAAAGACTGACAGGTTTCAGAGTGGCAGCCGTGTTAGTCTGTATCAGCAAAAACAACGAGGAGTCCTTGTGGCACCTTAGAGACTAACACATTTATTTGAGCATAAGTGTTCGTGGGCTACAGCCCACTTCTTCGGATGTATGGAGTGAAAAATACAGTAGGCAGGTATATATATTACAGCACATGAGAAGATGGGAGTTGCCTTACCAAGTGGGGGGTCAGTGCTAATGAGGCCAATTCAAACAGGGTGGATGGGGCCCATTCCCAACAGTTGACAAGAAGATGAGAGTTGGCTGCTGCCTGAAGAGTTTCTCTGTCAGCTTTGCAACTTGAAAGCAAAGTTTCCACTAGAATCACAATGGAAAGTCATAGCAGCAATGTATGCAGTGAATTACTTGAATAATACTTTTGTGTTAACAACGTTACCTCATCTTACACGTACAATTACATGTTTCATATTAAAAACCCTCTTTAATGATTAACGCATATGGATTCTTAGTGGAATCTTTGGAAAGCCAATGTACACATATAGTCCACATACACCATTTTAAACAGAGTTTTATAAACAAGGAGTGTGTTTGTTTAAGTCCTTAAAACATTGCATAATTACACAAGTATATTTGCATCTCTTTTTAAACATTTTTTATTTACATTTTCATAGATTCATAGATTCTAGGACTGGAAGGGACCTCGAGAGGTC
>NW_020691580.1:0-3760 GCF_002925995.2 Terrapene triunguis
CCCGCTAATGCCCTGGCTCATGAAGCCCTATACTGGCGCCCTGGACAGTGAAAAAGAACTCTTCAACTACCGGCTGAGCAAGTGCAGAATGGTGGTGGAGTGTGCTTTTGGCCGTCTCAAAGGGAGATGGAGAAGCTTACTCACTCGCTGTGATCTCAGCGAAACCAATATCCCCATCGTTATTGCAGCTTGCTGTGTGCTCCACAATCTGTGTGAGAGCAAGGGGGAGACCTTTATGGCGGGGTGGGAGGTTGAGGCAAATAGCCTGGCTGCTGATTATGCCCAGCCAGACAGCCGGGCGATTAGAAGAGCCCAGCGGGACGCGCTGTGCATCCGGGAGGCTTTGAAAGCTAGGTTCCTGAGTGAGCAGGGCAACCAGTGACTATTAAGTTTGTTTACAGAGAAGCTGAACCTGCCCCCGTTTCTTTACCCAGTTGCCGTCGACTATCCTCTCCACTTACATACCCCCTTCACCCCCTTCCCAAAAAATAAAATCTGTTCTGTTTTGTTCATGGACACCGTTGTCTTTATTACTGTTTTCGCGGGAATGTTTTAAACCTGGGACGCAGACTGTGGCGGGGGGCGGGTTTAGGGTTGTGATGCAAATGATGCTTCTAAACTCCAGGAATGACAGGCTCCGCGGTGGTGGACTGGTAGTTTCAACGGAGCCTGCCAGCCCTCCTGGCCGGGACTGCGTGTATGTGTCGGCTATGTGACTGTCTTGCAGGGGGAGGAGGGTTACAGATCCCCTGCTGCGCGGCTCTGTGATCCAGGGTAAGGACCGCTGCATAAGATCTGTAACTGCCCTCCCCCGCCACCAAGTCACAGAGCAACACCACCGCCCCCACCACACAAAACATGAAAACCACCTCCCAGACTAACCAGGATAACTAGTCACTGCACTGTATATGTGCCCTGCTGCTGCACCTGCCCCCTGCTAAAGGTGACTGTCCTGTCCAATGACCAAGGCCCTTCCCCGCCCTTCAGACAGACTCCCCTCCAAAAGAAGAGGATGGAAACAGAAATGAACAGAAACGTATTCTTTATTAACAACCGCACATGGAACGGGGGGGTGAAACTTGGACGGGGTCTTGTGTGAGGCGGGTAGGAAAGGACTTTTCAAATTTTGGGGAATGAGAGCCTTCTAGTGGTAGAGCAGTCCGCAGGGGTGGAGTGAAATTTTTCACGGCCCCTTCCACCCCCCCGTGTTTGGACTTTGGGTGAGGGGTGTATGGGACTTGGTGGCGGGGCAGGGCAGTTACAGAGAGACTGCAGCGGGGCTCTCTCCTCCTGCCTCCGGTCCTGCAGAACATCCACAAGGCGGCGGAGCGTGTCCGTTTGCTCCCTCATTAGTCCAAGCAGCGTTTGAGTAGCCTGCCTGTCCTCCTGTCGCCACCTCTCCTCCCGTTCCATGTTTGCCCGGTGCATTTGGGACAAGTTCTCCCTCCACTGTGTCTGCTGGGCTGCCTGTGCTCGGGAGCATCCCATTAGTTCAGCAAACATGTCTTCCCGTGTCCTCTTCTTCCTCCTCCTAATGTGCGCTAGCCTCTGGGCAGATGTGGCTGTGGGAATTGGAAAAAGGGAGTGAATTCCTGAGACAGAGCAATGTATCTGTGAACAGAGAACATAGTCTTTCTCTGTGAACAAGACCATGCAGAGCACCTATCACACGCGCACTGAGGACAAGGTCGAATTTTCGGCCCTCGCCTACAGTGCCTGCGGTCTTGCTGTGGCGAGCTGAGGAGCAGGGCAGGACACCGGACTTTGTCTAGATGGCAAACATGGTAAGCCGTAGACTTGTGGCTGCTTAAAACTTTAAGAGTGGCACTGGCCTCCTTTCACATAGAAAGCAATGCGAGTCTCTGCTGGCAGCAATCCTGCAAGCATGAACTCTGCCCCTGTCCCAGCCCCTCGCGGCTGTAAACCGCGTGGCTGTAAACCGGCGGTTGCAGTTCTGTAAAGGGACGGGCAAGCAGTCCCAATACTAACTTTCCCCTACCTAATTCACAGCAGGGAGTCATGCCTGACATCACCCTCCTGAAGGTCTCCGAGAGCCAGAAGGAGAAGATGCTCTGGGACAGCCTGCAGAAACCGGGGCCATTTGCTGCACTGCTGTGCAAGGCCATGATCCCGGAGTACCTGCTGGCGTTGTGGCAGGGAAACGTGTCCTACCACGGGGGGCCTAATAAGCTCTCCCTGCCCAGGAACCTGCTGATGAGGCTGGAAAAACACCTGCAGGAGGCCTATGAGGAGTTCTCCCCGGAGGATGTCGCCTCGATCCCCGGTTACATTGACCAGTTCTTGGCTTAGGTGCCCTTGGAGGGACAAATGACTGCAGGGTTTTGGGCACTATAATCATGAAGCGGACATTGTGAGATTTTTTGAAAATGGTTCGGACTATATATTGAGGCGCCCAAAGACGGAGTAATCATGATACACTTTGCACTGATTCCCCTTTTGTTTGACTTTCCTGTTTACATGTTTTGAAGCACTTTACCCACTGTTAATATTTTCAATCTTCCTGTTTTGTTGCAAATAAATGTTTACATGTTTTAAAGCACTTTAGCTACTGTTAATATTTTAAATATGCCAGTTATGTTGTAAATAAATGTTTGGATATTTAAAACACTTACTGCTTGATCCTTCCCCTGAATCTGTGTCTGGGGTAACGGCTGGGGACGGTTGGTAGGGGATCTCTGTCAGGGTGATGAAGAGCTCCTGGCTGTCGGGCAAATCAGCGTTGTAAGCGCTGTCTACTGCCTCGTCCTCCTCATCTCCTTCCTCCTCTTCCCCGTCCGCTGAGGAACCGGCCGCGGACAATATCCCATCCTCAGAGTCCACGGTCAGGGGTGGGGTAGTGGTGGCGGCCGCACCTAGGATGGAATGCAGTGCCTCGTAGAAACGGGATGTGTGGGGCTGGGATCCAGAGCGTCCGTTTGCCTCTTTGGTCTTCTGGTAGCCTTGTCTCAGCTCCTTGATTTTCACGCGGCACTGCGTTGCATCCCGGCTGTAGCCTCTCTCTGCCATGGCTTTAGAGATCTTCTCATAGGTCTTTGCATTCCGTCTTTTGGAGCGCAGCTCGGAAAGCACGGACTCATCTCCCCACACAGCGATGAGATCCAAGACTTCCCGATCCGTCCATGCTGGGGCCCTCTTTCTATTGGATTGCACGGCCATCTCTGCTGGAGAGCTCTGCATCGTTGCCACTGCTGCCACTGCTGCTGAGCTCGCCACGGTGTCCAAACAGAAACTGCGCTTCAAACTGCCCAGACAGGAAAAGGAATTCAAATTTTCCCGGGGTGTGGCTGGTCAGAGCATCCGAGCTCGGACTGCTGTCCAGAGCGTCAACAGAGTGGTGCACTGTGGGATAGCTCCCGGAGCTATTAGCGTCGATTTCCATCCACACCTAGCCTAATTCGATATGGCCATTTCGAATTTAGCGCTACTCCTCTCGTTGGGGAGGATTACAGAAATCAATTTAAAGAGGGCTCTATGTCGAACTAAATGGCTTCCTGGTGTGGACGGGTGCAGGGTTAATTCGATATAACGGCGCTAAATTCGACATAAAAGCCTAGTGTAGACCAGGCCTTAGCCTCATGGTGGTAGGAACATATGTTGCCAGTGTATGCCATATAGTTCTTGCTGGTTCATTCACTAGAAGTGCTATCTGGCTGGACCCTGTGGGTTGCAGGATGTCTAGGAGCTTGTGTTGTGTGTTCTGGACCGCCTCTACAGAGATTTGGAGCTTCACCGGCACCCT
>NW_020691581.1:0-7705 GCF_002925995.2 Terrapene triunguis
CAAGTCTGGGTTAAGTTTAAGCTCATCAAAAGTTCAGACTCAACATTTGTGTCAGGTATTTCTTTGGTGCAATCCTGTTTCTTTACAAAAAAAACAAAAACAAAAAAAAAAAAACAATGGGACACAATGGGAACAAACAACAGCAGGCAGTTTCCTTGGTCAGAGTTTCCAAGCCTGCCTCTCCAGCAGGTCCTGTGCCCCAAGGAGCTCTCCCTGCTCTTTCTCGGGACCACTCTCACCACTGCTTCTCTCAACGGCTGTCTGCTGACTCTCTCTTGGCTCCCTTGCTCCTCTCCCTGCTCTCACACACAGCTTGCCTCCAAACAATCCCTTAGCCCCTGCATTTGCAATCAGTCTGAGGGAAACCCCGCAGATCACATGGCTTAACCATGCTAAGGCTGATTGCCTTGGGCAGCAGTTAGTATTGTTTCTAGCTATTTTACTTCCTAGAGAGGCTTAACTGTTCCTTCCATTGAGCCTGAAAGGAGGATGGGTAGTAAGTACACCCATCAGCTTTAACAATCTCTGAGATTTTCTATAGATCAAAGACATGCTTTACGGCAGCCATTAACACCTTTCAGAATAACAATATTTATATTGCAGAAGTGCCTAAGACCCCAGTCAGAGATCAGAACCCCATTGTGCTAAATACTATACAAACATATAAAAGGCTGATTCCCACCATTAAATAGATTACAATCTAATTATATGAAAGGTGGATGCCAGGGGAGCACAAGATCTTGGTTGATTCTGAACAGTGTGATAAGTAGTGGTCACAGCATGCTGGCTGCCTAACTACTGTTGAGTGTTTTGTAGGTATTACAGCAGTGGTGACAAACTTCAAAAAAAAAAAAAAATCTTGAAAAATTGTCAGAAATGTTGCTGCTTGTGAACAGGTCTCAGCCCCACGTGGAAATCCACTTTACTAAAAGGGTGAGAAAGACAGTATTGTAGCAGGCTTCTGAATTTTCAAAATACTGAAACCACTCTCCACTGTTTGTTGCAACCTTCCCCAGTGCAATTTTATTACTACATTCCTGGAATGCAAAATACACACCTTATACTCACTCTGAAATGTGCCCCTTAATTAACAGACACTGAAAAAATTTCAAGAAAATACAGACGAAAAAAACAACCCCATATTACCCCCATATCTTCAAATCTACAGATATTTATTACTTTTTCCATATCTAGTAACATTACCACACATCTTTCCATCTGAGAAGCATTATTCACCCAACTACACATTTGTTTAGACAACTTCACAGATGGCAGCATTGTTTCCTATTTACAAGTTTGTTTAGTAGTTATGGGCTCAACTCTGCAGCCCTTCCTCATGGGCAAATCCCGTTGAAATCACTCAACTACTGAATGCAGGGTAGCCACAAAATCAGACACTTATCTGTTCCTTTAAACAGCCAGTATATGGATTGATTAGAATTGCTGGATGCTAAATGTCTGGTCTTGTATCATCTCTTAATCAAAAACTCATCATGGTGCTCTGACATTATTTGAAATTGAACAATAAGTTTTACTTTGATCTGCTCTGAAAAGTATAAATAAAGTTTCTTTAAAAAAATAAAATTGTGGTCTGTGATTATGGAAAAAAGTAAAAAGCCTGCAAGTCACATATTTCATCTCCAAAATCATGGCTGTAACAAATGTACAGGCTAGCAAAGTTTTGCTTCCAAAATTAGTAAGGTCTAAAGATGTGAATTTAAATTTTAGTTTAAAAGGCATTCAAATAGTTTCGCTAAGATTGGCAAAGAGTGTGATTGACACTTCCAGCAGATTGTTTGTTTTTGAGTGATTGAAGGATGATGCACCATCAGAACTAATGAATGGTTGAGTTGTGTCTCATTAAACTGGGAAATACAATGATGTAACCAGATTGGACAGTTCATTCCTGATAGGATGCCTAACTCTTATCAAAAGGTTTCCTGTCTAACGTGTTTTAGAAGAGAGGAACCTCACTTATGTGGATGTTTTCCTCCTCTGTGGGAGGCCAATTATTGCCTATCACATCTCAAGTAACTGCTACTTTGCACACAAAAGCCCAGGCAGATGTCACATCCTATTCTCACAATCAAACCAGCCAATCAAGAGAAACATGGAAAATCCAATAGCCCAGCATCTGCTTGATGAGAGAGCGAGTCTGATTTAGCACCAATAATACTGGTTTTCCCCCTTGGTATGAAGATGCCTAACCAGTCATCATCAATAATATATCTTCCTGCATGTACAGCCACTGTCCCATAGAGGAACAATAAAATAAAGGATTACATGTTCATAGTTGTATGCAGGTTATTTTGCTCAGTGTGTGTGTGTGTGGGGGAGGAAGGATCAGTTCAAAAGTGTAGAGTGATGGATAAACAAAACCCTAGATCCAAACCTTCCCTATTTCTGGGAAAGCTCAGATCCAAGCTTTGGATCTTGGGTTGTCTCTAATTGTAACAGCTGGGTTATGAGAACAGTGACTGATACAAATTTAAGCATCTGTCATGAATGCTTTTCTCTGGGATTTTCAAAGAGTTTGATTACAGGTCATTAACGGCTTTCAGGATTTAGTTGCTAAATTGTTCCCTTCTGTGGAAAAATCCAAAGAAAGGTTTCTGCAAAACAGTGTCTCACTGTTTAAGATTTTGTTCTGGAAAAAAAAAAATGTGTAGAGTTAATGAACTTAGATACATTGACTTTGCCATGTTTCTTCCCAGTTTTCTTCTGACTGGGAGATATCAGCTTCCCAATTCTCTTTCATCTCTACTGTCAGTGGATATGACAAACAGTTAAGCCTGAAACATATGCCTGAAAGTTGTGGCCTTCATTACCAGCTTTCTTAAAATCTATTATTAGTTACGCTTTGTATTGTGGTAGTACCTATGGACCCCATTCAGCACAATGGGGTCCTGGTTTGTAAGTACTGTAGGAAAACATAACCAAAAGACAGTCCCTGTCCTACAGAGTTTACAATTTAAGCGTAAGATACTGGAGCCATTTGTTTATTTGTCCGTGCATAGACTAATTGCTGTGGTATAACTGTCATATACAGAAAGTGGTAGGGGATATGTTTTGCATAAGAAATGGAAGAAATTCAATTTGTCAGTAAAAATTAAACAGCAAACTCATGCCCCAATCTTGTAAAATATTCCATGCAATCAGACCCTGGCATCCCTGTGCAGCCCATTCATTTCAGTGGTGTTCTATGCAAGTACAGGAATCTCGTCACACAGAAAGCTTTCAAAATCAGAGCCTGAGAGATCTGATTTTCAATCCATGTGTTTTAATGTTTCTGATCTTAAACTTTGGATTGTCCCCCATGGGGCTGAAAATGAAATCTGAGTTGACAAGTGGAATCAGTTGTTCTAAGATACTGGCAGGTTGTATTAAATAAGGGATTCTCTCTCAAGTGTACTGGTAAGTTTTTAACATATGGAAATGTCTGCAATGCATCAAATGGAATTGCTAAATCATTTTTTACACTGGGCCATGATGGTATATAATCACCTGTAGTGAAGAAAATTTGACAAACCAGCACATGGTGGAGGCTAAGGCACAAATCTAGGAGCTCCATTTCCTCCAGGATCTTCTCAGTATTGTGTTTGACTATTTCTTTTCCCCTAGAAGCCTACACAACTCAAAATGGCTTTATTTAAGCATTTAAAAATATCTTCTAGGTAATATTCCCATAGACTATAATAGTTTGGGTCCTACATGTGTATCTAGCAAATTCATGCAATTTAATAGCAAGACGTTTGTGTCGATATGCAATCTCTTTTCATATTCTCAAGTTTTAGTATTTAAAGAGACCATGGTATTAGCTAAGTTAGCACACGAACTTGACTCCTAGGTGTGTGATCACCACTCATGCTGGAATGGAGAAGTATTGGCATTGAGTCTAGTCTAGTCTTTTGGAAATATCTATTAAATTAGCCACAGTCTAGTTAACTTTATAGCCAGATAGACGTCCAAATTTCATGATTTGGTCAAGAATTGAGGTCGAGAGATGGGTGTGTTCTTAAGCATCATCAGCATTCAAGTTTTCTTGACAATACAGGATTTTGCCTAATAATTCCAATGACAATTAAATCAAAAAGGGAGACACCATTTACTGGTACCTCTGAAATGAAGTGGATGTTTGCCCATTTGTTAATACTGATACTAATAAAGAATTATATAGAAGTCTTATCTGCTCAGGATAGTGCTATTGTAGCATGATCCTTCATCTGAGCACGATGAATGAATGAACAATATTTCTAGTATTGTCTGCTGTGAGTTTTCCTTTCACGAACCCCACCTGATCTTTATGTATAAGGTCATTAAAAATCTAGCTACTTATATCTCTACTGGAATCTTGCATTCTATGCTTAGCTGTAGAGTGAAATTCTCCACAGTTCTGACCTGCCTTGTCCTTTTTTGGTCATGATGGTACTTGAGGCACTTTTCAGGCATGACACCATTCTGGCATAGTTGAGAGAGGTAGTTTCCCAGGACTGGTCTTACCTCTTTCCAAAATGTCCTATAAAATCAGCTTGGAATCCAATTGATTCCAGGAGCTTGGGCAGGTGACAAGTGTTGAATAGCCTTTGCTATCTCTTGAGTTGCCCATAGCATTATCCTAATCAGGTTGTCATGTATTAAAGGAATTGATTAAAATCTGCTAATTTAACATCTGAGGTATAAACAGATTTTACAATGCTAAAATCAATGGAGTTGTACTGGTAGAAATGTGTAGTAAGGCAGTGACAAATCAGGCTCTAGGTCTGCATTTCACTGGACCCTGAAGAACCACCACCACAATTGTTTATTGGGTATACCTGTCCTCGGAGGATAGCTATTGGTAAGGGAATGAGCATTTCTTCTCACCAGAAGGCCTGAGACAGTAGACAGAAGCAGATGCATGAACATCCTTCTCCCTGTCTGACAACTGACCAAGACTTACTGCTTTACTGTTTCTTGTAGATCAGTTACAATCTCTATGGAACTAGAAGAGACAGAATTAGCTGTGAGTTGTTGTCATGGTGAATCATAAATTTTTGAACATATGGGGCCAGATTGTCAGCTGGTGGAATCAGCATAGCTTCAATAAAGACAGTAATAGCTACACTGAATTACAGTAGCCAAGGATCTAGATCATGATATACACCACAAATATCCACTTGAAGAAACTTTAATCTGTGGATATAGGCAGGAGCCAAGACGCATACTTACCAAAAAAAAAGGGAAGGTTACTTGTCTTACAGTAACTGGAGTGCTTTGAGATGTGTGATCCCCATGGGTATTCACTGTGGGTGCACATACACTCCGTGAGCCTGGTACTGGACATTTTTCAGTAGCAATGTCCATCAGTCCAGGCCTGCATGCTATGCCTCCTTATAAGGGCATAAGTGGTGGCACAGACTGACCGCCTCTTCAGTTCCTACTCTGCCATGAATCACTCGAGGACCCAAAGCAGAGGAGAAGGAGGGTGAGGCGTGAGTACCCACACGGACTACACATCTAGAAGAACGTCAATCACTATAAGGTAAGTAACCTTCGTTTCTTCTTCAGTGCTCTTTCCTATGGGTATTCACTGTGGGCGACTCCCAAGCAGTGACTAACAAAGAGGTGGGTGCAAGGAAGAGTCTTGAACCACAATGAAGAGAATTGCTGACCTGATGGAAGCTTCCTCCACCAAGGCTTGAATCATGGAAAAGCACCTGGTGAAATTGTGTCTAGAGCTCCAGGAGTGGGATCCCTTTCAAAGACTCCATGGAGGCTGCCCCTGCTGTGGTCAAATGAGCTCTGATGGATCAAGAAGAAGGAGCTCCTACCATTTCATAACAGAGAAGGATGCAGCTGGAAATCCATTTTGAGAGTGTCTCTGGAAGCAAACTGCTTCTCCTTTCATCCTCTCTGCTGTGGAGATGAAGAGACATGATTGTTTTCTAAAGGCTTTCATCCTAACAAGAGAGAGTGCCTGTCAGGGTTCCCCCCCCCACTCTGAACTCTGGGGTGCAGATGTGGAGACCCGCATGAAAGACCCCCTAAGCTTATATTCTACCAGCTTAGGTTAAAACTTTCCTAAGGCACAAATTTCTTTTCTTGTCCTTGGCCAGTATTGCTGCCACCACCAAGTGATTTACACAAAAATTCAGGGAAGGGTCACTTGGAATCCCTATCCCCCCAAAATATCCCCCCAAGCCCCTTCACCCCCTTTCCTGGGGAGGTTTGAGACTAAACTACCAACCGATTGCCTTAGCAATGTGAGCACAGACCAGACCCTTTATCTTTAGGACATTAAAATCATTCAGGTTCTTAAAAAAGAACTTTATAAATAAAGAAAAAAAATAAAAGAATCACACCTGCAAAATCAGGATGGAAGGTAACTTTACAGGGTAATAAGATGTAAAACACAGAGGATTCCCCTCTGGGCTCAGCTTCACAGTTACAAAGACAGAAATAAAACTACCTCTGTAGCATAGGAAAATTCACAAGCCAAAACAAAAGATAACCTAATGCAGTGGTTCTCAAACTAGGGCCGCCGCTTGTTCAGGGAAAGCCCCTGTTGGGCCGGGCCAGTTTGTTTACCTGCCACGTCCACAGATTCAGCCGATCGCAGCTCCCACTGGCCGCGGTTCGCCGCTCCAGGCCAATGGGGGCTGCGGGAAGGGCGGCCAGCACATCCCTCGGCCTGCACCGCTTCCTGCAGTCCCCATCGGCCTGGAGCAGCGAACCGCTGCCAGTGGAAGCTGCGATTGGCCAAACCTGCAGACGCGGCAGGTAAACAAACCGGCCCGGCCCACCAGGGGCTTTCCCTGAACAAGCGGCAGACTGGCTTTGAGAACCACTGACCTAATGCATATCCTTGCCCTACTTACAATTTCTGTGGTTTTAGATGGAGTATTTCAGGTATATTTTCAGGAGATATTGTGCCTGCTTGGCTTCTCCCTCTGTCCAGAGAGGGAACAACAAAAGAGAACAACAAACAAATCCTTCCCCCGAGATTTGAAAGTATCTTCTTTCCTCATTGGTCCTTCTGGTCAGGTGCCAACTAGGTTATTTGAACTGCTTCCCCTATATTCATGACAGTGCCCAAGCTCTCTACACATCTAGGAGCACAGTTTCATGGCCTCCCTATTCCTGCAAGGCTTCAGGTAAAATACAGGTAAGTGGACTGTCCAGTTTAACTGAAAATCAGAGGGAACCTTGTGAATGAATTTTGGATGCAATTTCAGGTCTTTGTGAGATGGAATAAGGTGGATCTGCCATGAAGGTCCCCAAGTACTACTGCTACCCTTCTAGCCAAGGTGATACCCATGAGGAAGGCAACCTTAACTGATAAATGTAATAGGGAGCAGAAGGCCAAGGGTTCAAACAGTGGGCTCATTAATGTAGAGAGCACCAGCTTCAGATCCGAAGATGGTGCCGGCCTTGATAATTATGGAAATGTTCTTATGATACCTTTTACAAGTTTTATTGTTATACATGGGTAAAAACTGAACAATTTTCCACCTGGGGAAGGAAGGCATTAAAAACAGCTGCTATATACACACACACACACACACACACACTGCAGTGAACTGAGTAAGAGGGCTGAAGATTTTGAGAGCAAATAGTCCGGCTTGAGAGGAAATAGTCTGGCTAAAGGGGAATTTCAGCTTCCTCTGGAAGCAATTGATGCTCAAGGGACCATAGGAAAAAAAAGTGCTTCCATTTGGCTGTGTAA
>NW_020691582.1:0-9730 GCF_002925995.2 Terrapene triunguis
TTTAATGGCACGCTGCTGCCTGCCGGGGTCCCGGACGCCGGCCCCGCCCATCCCGCTGCCGGCTTGGGTTCGGCAGCGGGCTGAGCGGGGCCGGCGGCCGGGACCCCGGCAGGCAGCAGCGTGCCATTAAAAATTGGCTCGTGTGCCGTCTTTGGCACGCGTGCCATAGGTTGCCGACCCCTGCTCTAGATCTTCTAGGTCCTAAGCTACTGCTCTAATCACTGGACCATCTTTTCTCTCTTGGTGTATGTGTTTATATCTATCTCTTGATAATTCATTCTACCAACTTTAAAGAATATTGTTCTCCCATTGTGAAACTTCTATATGGCGGTCCAATGTGAACTTCTTAAACTGAACAATCTCTTGGGGAGCCTGAGGCAAACCTTAGCAGGGGTACAATGTAATTAAGTTCAGAATAATATCTCAGTGTAAAAGGTACATAAAAATATACTGTTTTACATTTAAGGGCTCTTTCATTTTTATAACCAAAAAGGATATGATCATTCACATCTTGTAATGTGTCATGGTACAGATGTAGGTTAGAGATCCTCTGTGAAACACAGCCCAAAGCTGTAAGATGAAGTTTTAAACAATGCAAGACAAAATGATTTTTAATGGCCTCTGTAACCTAAAATTCATTATTATATATTTCACTTCTAAACTAACTTAGGGTAGGTCTTTAAAATGCTGCAGTGGCACAGCTGCACCATTGTGGCACTTAAGTGAAGACGTTTTCTGTGCCGATGACAAGGAGAAGGTAAGCCACCTCCATGAGAGGTAGTACCTGTGTTGAGGGGAGAACCCCTCCCATTGATGCAGTGCTGTCTACACTGGGGGATAGGTCGGTATAACTGTGTCGCTCAGGGGTGTGGACGTGGCTGTAGTCCTTAAGCTAGGAGGTATTAGGAATGCTTTTCTTCAAGCCTTGCCCAGCTCCAATAAAAGAGGAGATATGTTAATTGCAGGCCTTTCACTCAGTACTTGCTGCTTACAGTGAAAACTCTGCACTGCACTGTAACTGAGGTCTGGTGCAGATGATCTTAGTTTTGTTTAGGAAAGAATGAACAATCTGGATGGATAGATGTGCTCCATAATCAAGGTAGTTTATTAATATTGTATGATTTCCTTTGGTTTTGTAAAAAAGGATCTGTTTTGCCTTCCTTTTAGCAGATTGCAGCCATCTTTAGTTGTGGTCTGTATATGAAGATATAAACTTCGTGCTTTTCAGGAAATGGTTTTTGAGGATGGTGGCAGTCCTTTTTGTGTTAATGGTATATGGTTTTTACTTACATGGAAGTGTGAAGAGGAAGCAGTCAGAATAAATATTTAGCGCTTTGAATAGATGGCTTGCATTTCTTTCTTCCCAATACAATTATTTAATAAACATTTCTGTAACCTTGGGATCCATTGGTTTAGTGTTTCATAACACAAACTGGGTCAAGAGACCTGTTCTCCAGTTCCTGCTTTATTACCTTGGACAAGTCACTTAACCTCTATACCTCAGTTTCTCCATCTGTAAAATGGAGACATTACTTACCCCTCTTTGTAAAGATATTTGAGATGCTTGGATGAAAAGCTCTATATAAATGTGAAAGTAATTCCTAAAGTAGTTGTCAAAACATATTGTTCAAAATGGGTGTAAAAACGAAGAGAGTCACTGAAGAGACAAACGTTTCCAGAACAAAACAGTAAAAACAGGTGGCTGCTTCGGTATATTAAGGTTCTGATTTGGATTTTGCAGTGTTCTGGTGGAAGGTGGAGAGAAGGGTTTTTAATAAGGCAAGGGGTGATGTATAAATTGTGTTTGGGAAAGTGAATGCCTAATAGATTTGGTTACAGCCTGGCAAACTGCTTGCAATCTTTCCTACTTATCTCCTGAGTGTCCTTCATTCCTGTTGTGCAACAGCCCCACTACTCAAATGCAGGATATCTGAACAGGGACTGCCACTAGTACGGAATTGTTTGATACTTTTGTGATTGTAGACAAATTTTAGCTAGGAACTATGTACTGCCCTTGATATGCATGCAGCATTCCCACTGCTAAAGTAATTTTTACTTGTGACCAAGTCAAATTGAAACCCCGATCAAACAGTAACCCAGTGCATCTGCTAGCCCGCCTACATTACTTTAAAGTTAGGTTAAGAAGACTTTTTTAGTTACAACTTTTGTCTGCTTTATTATTTGACCCTGAAAGGCCATGACGCTTATGCTTATCAGTTACACTTGGCAGTAATTTCCAATCCTCTGGTCTGTGTTGGGAAACTTGACCTATTAATAGTGAATGAATTCCCAATGAATAAATGTCCTGTTAGCTTGAAAAAAAGTCCTCTTTTTTGGAGCAAATATGAATCTTGGGGGGGGGGGGGGGAGGATGGTGTAATTAGAAATTCCAACAGAAGTATTGATTGTGCATTACAGGAGGTTAGGTACAGTACATATCTGGGTCTGTATGTGTATTGAGGGAGAGGAGGGGGAAGGCAGCGCAGAAGGAGGGAAATGAAGCTGTCTCTCACTGGTGCTGCTGTAATCTTACTCACTGAATTTCTTTCAAACCTTTTAGATTAGAAATGAAAGATAAGGAAAGCTGAATACGATCTTTGATAACCATCCAGTGTTTGGTGCAAGATGACAAATAATTCCTCATTGTTATTCATACAACACAATTATTGTTCTCTGTGTTTGCCTTGAAGTTCAGGGATCCATCATAGTTTTTGTTTTGTGCTGGTCAAGCCTGTCTGAGACATTAAAGAGGTTGATCTCTGAGTTTGATATATAGGACACCCATTTAGTTCATGGGAGAAATGCTGACCTTATGTTGGAGTGGGAGTTGAGGGCTGGTGGGTGTATGTTTTGCAATTATGGATAGTGTATATTACTACAAGTTTCCTTACATGTGGTGAATTCTTTTAGCACTTTATCTTGTATTAGTAAGAAGAAAAATATGTTAAAGTCAACATGAGCTAAATATTAACCTGTTTTTTTTTGTTTTTGTGGTAACTATTTCTGCACTGCGTATATAATACTGAAAGTGTAGTAAAGTCCGGTTGTGTTGCTGATTCATGAAATAGATTTTCTTTTAGCTTGAACTATGACCCAGTCAGCTCTCTCAGCCAAAACAGCTGAAGGAAGTAGTGATTTAGTAGGGGATATGCTTCTCTGAGTGATATCCAACCAAGGCCCCAGCATGGTGTAAGACTATGCTCTTCTTGTAGAAGTTTTATTTCAGATTAGAGATAAAAGTGAAGTCCTGACCATGTGGTGATATCAGACAGCTTAATGGCACTATTTCTAAAAGTAAGTAATTCCTGTAGTGCTCTGGTTGAACTTGGTTAATTTCAGAGCATTCTGCAGACTTAACCCCCCATCCCTTTTAGTTAATTGGATGAGTCTCCTTTTTCCAGGATTAAAGGTACACTGTCAACTTGAAATGTGGTCAGTTTCAAATAAGTTGTAAGTAGTTTCAAGTACTACACCTGCTTTTGACAATTAATGATTTTTTTTTTTATTATTATCACATTATTTTTTTAAAGCTGTGTATGTTCCGTGCTATACACATACAGAAATCCTACTAATGTCGGAGGATTAAAGAAGACCTTTAGTTTGTATACCTGTAACAGAGACAAGACAAATGTATTTTATCTTTTTTTTATAACTTTTCTTTTTTAAATACTTAAGATCCAGCCTCCCTTGACATATGTGGAATTTACTTGAGAAATTCTCTGCAACATCTTATCAATGAGAATGAAATAGTTACTTGTGTAAATCCCTTGAACATTGATTGAGGATGGGGAGGAGATGAGCCCTCTTTACCATAATTGTAGCTAGATGGAATAATCATATGATCAGTTTGCTAGTCATTTGTTAATGGTTGAATGTTTTAACAGTGGCTTCATGCTACTAACTTCAAAAAGGTTTGAGATTTTACTCTCAAATGGTCTTGCAAATTTCTTGTAAGGAATTGACAAGACTTAAAAAAAGGCAGTTTTTTCTTTCTAGTTTCATTGGTTAGGATCTCTCTAATGCAGGTTGTAGTGTAAATATACCCACTCTAAGGGATGGTCTATAATGACAATTACATTGGCATAACTTCATCTCTCTGGTGTGAAAAAATCCACATCGCCGAGAGATGTAGTTAAGCCAACCTAACCCCGGCGTAGACTGTGCTTGGTGGATGGAAGACTTCTTCTGTCAATCAAGATACCACCTGTTGGGGAGGTGGATTATTACAGTGATGGGAGAACCCCTTCCACCTCTGTATTGGGTGTTTACGCTGAAGCGCTACAGCTGCACTGCTGTATTGTCTTAAGGGTAAACGTAAGCCTAGTCTACACTAGGAAACTTACTTTGGTATAGCTATGTGTCTCAGGGATGTGAAAAATCCAGTGCTGAGTTGATGGAAGAAGTATCTTCTGTTGACCTAGCTTCCACCTCTTGGGGAGATGGATTACCTACACTGATGGGAGTATCCTCCCATTGGAATATGTAGGGTATATACAGGAGTGCTACAACTGCAGTGGTAGTGTTGCACTGCTGTAGTGTTTTAGGTGTAGACATGACCATGGCTTAAATGTTAGACTGTATTCCATTTAAACTTGCTTGGGGTGGGAGAACAGGCTGTTTATGACTGTCATGAAAATAGGTACTGGGTTTTTCTGGTCTTTGTGTAATTGTGCTTGATTCTTTAGTAGTGACAACCACCATTTAAGAGAGACAAGGTAGTTGAGGTAATATCTTTTATTGGACCAACTTTTGTTGGTAGAACGGACAAGCTGTGGAGCTTCACAGAGCTCTTCCTCATATCTGGAGAAAGTAACCAGCTAAGACACTCTGGTTATTTTCTCTAGACCTGAGGAAGAGCTCTGTGAAGCTGAAAAGTTTGTCCTTTCTGCCCATAGATGTTGATCCAATAAAAGATATTACCTCATCTACTTTGTCTCATGTCCTGGGACCAACATGATTCAGCAACACTATAATCCACCATTTAAATGATAGATAAAAGTTGTTTTTTTTTATTAGAAAAAATACAAGTACTAATTTCTGTATTTGATTCATAATTCTATGTATTAAGTTTTACATATATGTAACACTTGTTACTTGGTACCGTTTTCTGAAAATTGAGATTCCCCCAGTCCCACAGTTAATTTATGCTCATTTTGGAGTTAATATAATAAAAATCACACTGGTGGTATTTAAACTATCAAGCCAATCAAATGGCTTATTTTCTTTACCGTCTTTGCTTGCTAAATCCGTTTTGGTGCCATGGTCAGCGTGCACTTGGAAATTATCAGAAACATCATGCAAAAATATGATGAGTGGGTAGAATTTAATTGTAAACTCTTTGGGCCAGATCCTGCATTCTTTGTGCACCAAAGTTCCCATTCAATTGGAGCTTTTGGTGTGCAATGAATGGGCCTCTTATCATACATAAATCTCAACTCTGCTCTCTCACATTGTGTAGTATGGCCTTGCCTTTATTTTACTATGCTCCTATACTTGAATCTGGGACCTCCTGTTGCAGTCTCCGTGACCTATTATGTATTTTAAGGCTTGTGAATTCACCCAGATAACTTTCCAGCTGAAGATGCATAATGCTCATGGATGCTTGGTTCAATCAGTTGTTGCCTGCATACCATATATGCACACAATCTAACTTATATTCATGAAAAAATATCTTTTGTACTTAACTCTTTTAGTACACTTCACTGTATACTCGTATAGAAGAAGTACAACTAATGAGATGTTGGAATATGAAGCCAGCAAAAAAATACTTGCGACACATGGAGGGAAACTTCTTTGCATCCTTTATCCGTTGACATAAATAAGGATTTGTAAGGATGGAGGTTCTTCAGCTTGTGGGAATTTTCTCCCTTTTGGAAGGATGAAATCTGGATGGGTAGCCAGGTTCATGATCTAGCTGACTAAATTGTTCTAATAAACTCCAACCCCAAATCCAGTGAGCAAGACTTTTTAATTTTATTTAATTTTATTTGTATTACTTCTCTCAAATGTGAG
Organism: Terrapene triunguis; assembly: GCF_002925995.2. NCBI lineage: Eukaryota > Metazoa > Chordata > Testudines > Emydidae > Terrapene > Terrapene triunguis. The sequence goes on from NW_020691582.1 coordinate 6,013, forward strand.
TTGAAATTCAGAAACTGATATTTGGTTGGGAAAAAGAGATCAGAGTTTTGTTTGGCTCTCCATCCAATTAACAATGATAGTTAATTAGACTAGTAGCGAAAAGAAACTCAAATACTTCTCACAACATCCAACCTTCATTCTGATACAGTTGAGAAAATCTGTCCCAATGATGACTGCAATATTAGTAATGTGGAACAAGTAGTAAAGAATATAATAAAAACATCAAGAATGGGTACCAGGATGGCGCAATTAAAAAGGTGGCAACACCATTTCTTTTTAAAGCACCACTGAGAAGAAAATTTCTTTATTGCATGGTGAAGTCAGTTCTGCAGAGCGGGTTATAGTCTGGCATCAAAGCATTTGTATAACTACCATATGTTGTTGTGTCTACAATGCAGCTTGGGGGTGTAATTCCAAGGTCAGGTAGACATATTCACTCACTAGCTCTGCTTGAGCAACGTGCTAGAAATAGTGTGGCCATGGTAGTAAGGTGGCTGCTTGGGCTGTTCAAGATCCTAGGTATGTATGTACACCTGTACCCTGATCTAACGCTGTCCTCGGGAGCCAAAAAATCTTACCGCGTTATAGGTGAAACCACGTTATATCGAGCTTGCTTTGATCTGCCGGAGTGCGCAGCCCCGCCCCACCGGAGCACTTACCGCGTTGTATCCGAATTTGTATTGTATCGGGTCACGTTATATCAGGGTAGAGGTGTATTCAGGTGGCCAGGGCTGGATTTACACACACACACGCACAGACTTCCCCACTCCGCACTGCCAAGCACGCCTAACAAACTACCCAGCACCCCCCACAACCCTCCCCAGAGACCCACTGTCCTGTGCCGTGCCCCGTGGCCGCACTCACTGGCCCTGCTGGGAGGTGACTGTCCGCTGGGCTGAGCTGGCAGCGTGGCCGGGGCTGGTCCAGGCTTGACCAGGAGTGGGGCCTGTCCAGGCCAGGCTCCCTCAGGACCCACTTGCCCAGCACGGCCCCCTGAGTTGGACTGCTGAGCTCTTCCCCTGCCACGGCGTGGGGGGGTGTGTGTTTCACCTTCCCTGCTAGCAGGAGCGCACCAGCAGGGCTGCGTGGGGCTGTCTCCCCCTCAGCTGGCCCTGTCCCCTGCCAGGACCTGGGAGCAGCTTTGAATTTTTAGGTGCTCCTAGAACGCCGGCGCCCCATGGCATGTACCTACTGTGCCTAATTGGAAATCCAGCCCTGCCGTAGACAAAGCTTCAGAGTTTAAATTAAATAAATAAATAAATTAATGGAGATCTCCTATCTCCTAGAACTGGAAGGGACCTTGAAAGGTCATCGAGTCCAGTCCCCTGCCTTTACTAGCAGGACCAAGTACTGATTTTGCCCCAGATCCCTAAGTGGCCCCCTCAAGGATTGAACTCACAAAACCCTGGGTTTAGCAGGCCAATGCTTAAATCACTGAGCTATTCTGCTGTTGGTGTGCATGTCCCCAATGTACTCGAGTCTAGATTATTTTGATGAGTAGTATGGTCTATCCAAGGCCGTGATCAAATGTCTTGATGTTTTTGGTCTTTTGGCCTCGAGATGAAAACCTTGTCTTTGCTTCTGGGACCTTGAAGTGAAAATATTCTCTAAGTTATATCTGTTGGGGCTATGCCTTACCCCTTCCATGTCCTTCTGCTTCTAATCAAGGGTGGAGCAACCCCAACTACCCCTCAATTCTTTCTCACCACTTATGTCTACCAGCCTCTTTGCACAGGGTGTGGTCTGTTTGTTTACTGTGTAAATAGGTACTTAATGAATAGTAATTTGCTAGTGTTTCCTTTCTTCCCTTTTTGTAAGGAAACTGCTGCTCTGTTTGCCTGTGAATTACCACTAGTACTGGGATCAATTGCTTAAGACTGAACACTAATCTCCAGTCTTCAAAAAATTGCCTTTCATGTGAAGCTGTAATGCCTCTAAATGATGGGCATACCTGATGTTTATGTCTGGGAGAGGAACACATTAAAGAGATGGGCCATTTGTAAATCATTTTCTAAGGCCTTGTCTACACTACACAGTTGTCTGCCACATGGTCTGGTCTGGCCTGGCCTCAAGGCCTGTTGTTGGAATCTTGAACATAGATTCCAAATGCACTTGACTGTCTCCTGAATTTAAAGAACTTTGAACTTTCCATGAGCTTGTTGAGGGTACATCTTGCAGCTCTCCACCTTTCAACACAGGCATTGTTGTCTGGGCAGATGCAGACAAGATGATCTAATAGTGCCTTCTGGCCTTAAACTCTATGAATCTACGCTTAAAGGGTTTATGACAGTTTACAAATCCCCCTCCCCTTTTCCCCCGGCACACAGTTATGGAATCTTTCTCCCTGGGATCTGAATACTGCCCTCAAGGGGTTAATAGGTCTATCTTTTGAACCTTTGGCTACATGTTCCCTGTTCCTTCTTTCCATTAAAACCGTCTTCTTGGTCATAACATCAGCCAGGAGTGCAGAGGAGGTGCAAACTTCGATCGTGGGGCCTCCGTATATCATTTTTCATAAGGACAGGATGTCATTAAGACCTTACCCAAAATAGTCTTTCATTTACATCAGATTATCCACCTTTTTTTTTTTCAAAACCACATGCAGATTTCCTTAGAGTGCTTTCTTTCTGTATAAACAGAACCAAGCCGTTTAGAGCATCCTCTAGATCAGTGGTGGGCAACCTGCGGCCCGTCAGCGTAATCTGCTGGCGGGCCGCAAGACAGTTTGTTTACATTGACTGTCCGCAGGCACGGCTGCCTGCAGCTCCCAATGGCTGCGGTTCACTGTTCCCGGCCAATGGGAGCTGCAGGAAGCAGCGTGGACCGCAGGAACGTGTGTGCTGCCACTTCCTGCATATCCCATTGGCCGGGAATGGTGAACCGCAGCCACTGGGAGCTGCAGGTGGCCGTGCCTGCGGATGGTCAGTGTAAACAAACTGTAGCCTGCCAGCGGATTACTCTGACGGGCCGCAGGTTGCCCACCACTGCCCTAGGTCATTCATAGCATATGGATTAAAGTACAGGCTGTTTCAATACACTCTAACTGAATAATGGCTTGTATCAAACTTTATGAAATTGACTGATTTTTAACCCTGCCTGTAAGAGTCACAGCTCACTTGACTAGGGCACAAGCGGTCTCTGTTGCTTCTTTCAGAAACTTTCCCATTCTGGGTGCTTGTAGAGTAGCTATGTGGTATTAAGATACGTGTTCGTACAGTGCTACTCTATTGTGGAAGCATCCAGATTCAACCCTAATTTTGGTAAGGCCGTCCTACAGTCACTCAAAAAAGAAGTTGATATTTAACCTACAGTAACTGTGGGCCTTTGAGACATAATATCCAGATAGATTCCATGATCAACCCCCCTTCTCTGCTATTATGGAGTCTGATAGCCATACAGAACTCAGATACTAAGGAACTGAGGGGAGGTTGGGGCTGCCTCACCCTTAATGTCCTTGGCTGGAGACTTAGGCCTGGTCTACACTAGGCTTTTATGTCGAATTTAGCGCCGTTATATCGAATTAACCCTGCACCCGTCCACACCACGAAGCTATTTAGTTCGACATAGAGCTCTCTTTAAATCGATTTCTGTAATCCTCCCCAACGAGAGGAGTAGCGCTAAATTCGACATGGCCATGTCGAATTAGGCTAGGTGTGGATGGAATTCGACGCTAATAGCTCCGGGAGCTATCCCACAGTGCACCACTCTGTTGACGCTC
>NW_020691583.1:0-2014 GCF_002925995.2 Terrapene triunguis
ATGTTCCTGTTATCTGAGGGGGAATGTGCTTGTGCTGGAGTGTTCTGGTACCATCCTGGCACGTGTTTACATCGCTTGTGCCCAGTACCTATTAGGTATGTGTGTTTTTGCAGCATCAGCCATCTTCATGCCAGATTCTGTGAGCAGGGCCTGCCTCTTGCTCACAGCTTAACTTTGTTTTATCTCAGCAAAGTCTTGACCATTACTTTAGCTCAGGCCTTAGGCCTCATACCAGGCCTCTGATACAAGGACTTATGTTTCAGAACCTCATCTTACTACTAACTTGCTGGCAAGAATACTGTCGGAGACCGTATCAAAAGCTTTGCTAAATCAAGATATATCACATCCCCCACTTTCCCCATAACCACAGAGCCAGTTATCTCATCATAGAAGGCAATCGGGTTGGTCAGGCATGACTTGCCCTTGGTGAATCCATGTTGACTGTTCCTGATTACCTTCCTCTCCTCCAAGTGCTTCAAAATGGATTCCTTGAGGACCTGCTCCATGATTTTGCCAGGGACTGAAGTGAGGCTGACCAGTCTGTAGTTCCCCGGGTTCTCTTTCTTCCCTTTTTTAAATATGGCCACTATATTTGCCTTTTTCCAATCATCCGGGACCTCTCCTGATTGCCACGAATTTTCAAAGATAATGGCCAATGGCTCTGCAATCACATCAGCCAACTCCCTCAGCACCCTTGGATGCATTAGATCTGGACCCATGGACTTGTGCATGTCCAGCTTTTCTAAATAGTCCTTAACCTGTTTTTTCACCACTGAGGGCTGCTCACCTCCTCCCCATACTGTGTTGCCCAGTGCAGCAGTCTGGGAGCTGGCCTTGTCTGTGAAGACCGAGGCAAAAAAAGCATTGAGCACTTCAGCTTTTTCCACATCATCTGTCACTAGGTTGCCTCCCCCTTTCAGTAAGGGTCCCACCCTTTCCCTGACCTTCTTCCTGTTGCTAACAGACCTGTAGAAACCCTTCTTGTTACCCTTCACATCCCTTGCTAGTGGCAACTCCAATCATGCCTTGGCCTTCCTGATTACACCCCTGCATGCTCGAGCAATATTTTTATACTCCTCTCTAGTCATCTGTCCAAATTTCCACTTCTTGTAAGCTTCCTTTCAGAGTTTAAGCTCACTGAAGATTTCACTTTTAAGCCAAGCTGGTCGCCTGCCATATTTGCTATTCTTTTTGCACATCAGGTTTGTTCCTGCGACCTCAATAAGGGTTCTTTAAAATACAGCCAGCTCTCCTGGACTTCTTTCCCCCTCATATTAGCCTCCCAGGGGATCCTGCCCATCAGTTCCCTGAGGGAGTCAAAGTCTGCTTTTCTGAAGTCCAGGGTCCATATTTTGCTACTCTCCTTTCTTCCTTTTGTCAGGATCCTGAACTCAACCATCTCATGGTCACTGATGCTTAGATTGCCACCCACCTCTACTTCCCCTACCAATTCTTCCTTGTTTGTAAGCATCAGGTCAAGAGGAGCACGGCCTCTAGTTGGTTCCTCCAGCACTTGTACCAGGAAGTTGTCCCCAACACTCTCCAAAAACTTCCTGAATTTACTTTGCTGAGTAATATACATTTTTAAACAACAGTTAAACCTGGTCCGGCTAGAGGTTTCTATAATGTCTCTGTAGATGACTGCATACTCAATTGTCCATATATGGTACACTGAAATTGGTTGACCAGTCTGCTACGCCTGAAGCCTGGGCGTTTCTTCATTGTATACTGATATCTTCTGGTGTCTGTGGGATGCACCCTTAAACAGCTTATGGTTAACATAATAAAGTTTTTGCTTGTTTGCTTTACATTTCTCTTGTTTTCAATAACCCATATTTGATATACAGATTAATTTAGCTTGTTTACACTGTAATAGGGACAAGGGACCTCTTCTATAACGCAAGCTATGCTTTTGTTGTGATTTTTCCCAATTATTAGCACAAATATAATTGTTACAGATGCTTTTGCATATTATCCTTTTAACCCTGTCTTTCGGATGGGTCAGCATGTTCCT
>NW_020691584.1:0-819 GCF_002925995.2 Terrapene triunguis
GGGGGGGGAGGAGCAGAAATGGGGGTGTCAGTGAGAGCTCGCCCTGCCACCCCCACCCCTCTGCACACCCTGGCACCCCCCACCCAACTCCTGCCCTGAGATCCCCAGTACCTGGTCTGGGTTCACCCCAGCCCCCAGGACGTCTCCATGACCTGCCGTGTCCCCATGTGGCCGGTGGATGGCGCCAATGCTCCATGCGCGGTGCATTGACAGCAGCAAAGTGGGGAGGAAAAGGGGGAGCTGCCCCCCCCCCCGAAACCAGGCCTTCCTCTTGGGGGGTAGAGCTGAGCCCCCCCCACTCTTCTTTCAGTCAGTTTCCCCATCCAGCTACTCCCTGATGATGGAGCATGAGGGACTCCCCGCCACTGGGCCTTAAGTTGGCAGGGTTAAGCCGGGTCACTGCCTGCCACTACGTAGGAGCTGGGTTAACCCGTGGGACTCCCCGCCACTGGATAAGAGCTGGGTTAACCAGTGGGACCCCCTGCCACTGGATAAGAGCCGGGTTAACCCGTGGGACTCCCCACCACTAGATCAGAGCAGGGTTAACCCGATGTCCCTACCTGGCTGGCCCTGGAGGGGGGCGCAGGCCCCCAGCTGACACTCCCTCCACAGCCCCCGGTGAATGACGATGCCCAGGACCCAGAGCTGGAGCCAGGACTCAGTGGCAGCAGATACCACCAGCAGCACGGTCGCCACGCAGGAGAGACAGAGCCCGGCCGCCCCCAGCTTGGAGCCCATCATAGACAGGGGAGACCAGGCACAGCAACGCTGAAAAAACTGTGGGGTTAACCCCTGGGACTCCCTGCCGCTGGGCATTGG
>NW_020691584.1:829-3773 GCF_002925995.2 Terrapene triunguis
GGGGTTAACCCCCAGTACTGCCCACCACTGGGCATTGGTGGGGTTACCCCCCGGGACTCCCTGCCACTGGCCATTGGCCAGGTATCCCTCGGGGTCAGGCCTAGTGGTTAGAGCCAAAGAGCCAGGCCCCCCTCCCGCGGCTCTAATCACATCTTGACTCCCATGGTAACCCCAAGATTCTGGAACCCCCATGGTCCAGGCGGCCCCCTCGATCGGCCCCGGGCCCACCCAGCCCGGTCCCCGCTGTGGGTCCAGTAACTGGGGGGAGACGGGGTTCGGATGCAAAGGGACAATTTATTTCAAAGCAGGAAAAGGCCCAAAGATGAACAGACCCTAAAACCACCGACTAGAGCATCTGGGGGCGCTAGCTGCCCTCCAGCCCCACGGCAGAGGGCGGGGACCTGCTGTGGCAGGGAATGGGGCACGAAGCCTTTCCCCTCTAGGGGGCGCCGGCTCCGCTCCAGCAGGGGGGTCCATCCAGTCCCCCATCTCTCCGGGGCTCCGGTCACTGCCTCTCGTATCCCGCATGGCGCTGGTGGGCCACAAGGGCGAAGGTACCTGGGGGGAGATGGGAGAGATTGGAGACAGCCCCACAGCCCCCTCCAGCACCTCCTACCCCACAGCGCCCTGCCCCCCACAGTGCCCCCATCTCCCCACAGCCCCCTCCCCCGATTTCCTCCCCTCGCCCTGCGCAGCATCTCCTCCCTGCAGTCCCCCAGCCTTCTCCCCCCAACACGGCACCCCCGCCCCCCACAACCCCAGCTGCCCCCCGCCGCCTGCTGCCCCATGGCTCCCTACCCCGTTCCCCCCAGCACTCTGCCCCCCGTGGCACCCTGACCCAGATTCCCACGGCGCCCACCACCACCACGCCCCCTAGCACCCTGCTCCCCACGGTGCCCCCTCCCCTGCCCCCCAGCACCCATCCCCTGGCTCCTGCCCCCCCCCCCCCAGCACCGCGGCCCGGCTCTCACCGCTCAGGGCCAGCAGCGGCAGGGTGGCCCAGCCCAGGTAGAAGGACCATTCGAAGGTCAGTTGGATCTGCCCGTCCTGGTTCTTGTGCCACGATTCGCCGGTGTAGACGCCCATGGCAATGAGGGTGCAGCTGCCTGTGGGGGGGGGGAGTTAGAGCCCCCGAGCCGGCCGGTCTCCCCCGCCTCCCCGTGGGGCCAGATCGGACCCCCTCGGCCAGCCCCCTCCCCCCATGGGGCCAGATCGGACCCCCTCGGCCAGTCAGTCCGCCACCCTGGGGCTGGATGGGAGCCAGCGCCCCCTAGAGGGGACAGGGCCCGTACCCCATTCCCTGCCCCCCCCGCCCCCCGGGCCAGCCAGCCCCCGCCCTGGGGCCGAACCAGCGCCCCCCACCCACTGACGGGACAGGCCCTGAGTCCGGTCCCTACCGGCGGTGAAGGCTGCGATGGAGGCCAGGAGGTCGGTGCTCACGGGGATGCGGACGCAGGACGTCACGGAGAGCAGGAGGGACAGGACGGACGCGGCGGTGGCCAGCGCGGCCAGGATCAGGAAGGCCCTTGTGGCTTGTATATACCCTGTGGGGGGACAGGGACACAAAGGGTTAATGAGGAACCCGCCCCGCCCCGCAGTCCCAACCCCCCGCCTGCACCAGGGGAGGCCAGGGCTGGGGGAGCAGGGGGCTGCGGGTCGGGAGTGAGGGGCATCGGCAGAGCTGTCCATGTACACCCCAGGATCGGGCAAGGGGGCCCTGTATAAATACCCCCCACGTCCCACCCCAGAGGTGGCTGCATCCCAGCCAGGCGAGGGGTCCCTGTATAACCAGCCCCCCCATCCCACCCCAGAGGTGGCTGCATCCCAGCACCAGGCGAGGGGTCCCTGTATAACCAGCCCCCCTCCCGACCCCCAGTGATGGCCATGTCTCAGCGCCGGGCGTGGGATCCCCGTATAAATACCCCCACGCCGCACCCCAGAGGTGGCCGCATCCCAGCGCGGGGTGAGAGGCCCCTGGATAAGCAGCCCCCGCCCCACCCCAGAGGTGGCCGCATCCGAGCCGTCTGCTCACCGGTGACGTGGGCTGGGCTCTGGCACCCAACGGGCAGGCACTCCTGCCACAGCCCGCTGTGGGCCGTGGCCATGGGGCCGATGGCCACGAGCCAGTAGTCGGTGACGAGAGCCATGCAGAGCAGCACCAGGCTGAGCACGGCCAGCAGGCAGCTCCCCACGCTACAGGCCCACATCTCCCGCCGAGCCGGGCCACCGGGCAGAGTCTTGGCTACCGGACCTGCAAGAGGAACCCGAGCTGGGCCCAGGAGCCCTGGAATCAGGGGCCCCCCCCCCCCCCATTGCTGGTATAGCCCCTCCCCCGCCCACCCAGCATCCCAGTCGCCCCAGCTGGGCCCCGCTGAGTCAAACTGCTGCAGTGACTCATGTTCTCCCCCTGCCCCGGGAAAGGGGAGTGGGGGCTAGTGGTTAGAGCAGGAGGCGGGGCTGGGAGTCAGGACGCCTGGGTTCTCTCCCCAGCAATGGGAGGGGAGTGGGGCCTAGTGGTTAGAGGGAGGGAGGCTGGGAGCCAGGACGCCTGGGTTTTCTCCCTGGCTCTGGGAGGGGAGTGAGGCCTAGTAGCTAGAGGGTGGGGGTGGGGGCTGGGAGCCAGGACGCATGGGTCTCTCTCTAGCCCCGGTGGGGGCGGGGAGGAGCGTTCTCCAGTGGTTAGCGGAGTTGCTGTTCTCTGCGTCTGCTTTTCACACCCCAGCCACTTCCCTGAGCTGTTCTTACACCTTCCCGTCAGCCTGGGACCCGCGCAAACCCAGCCCCCCTCAGCCAGCTCGCGGCCCCCGCCCTGGGGATCAGCCCCATGGACCCCCCTAGCCCGATATCCTGCCCCCTCCCTGCCGCCCCGGCTCAGCCCCATGGACCCCCCCTGCCCAGTATCCTGCCCCCTCCCTGCCGCCCCGGCTCAGCCCCATGGACCCCC
>NW_020691585.1:0-1801 GCF_002925995.2 Terrapene triunguis
GTATCAAATGCCTTACTAAAGTCTAGGTATACCACATCCACAGCTTCTCCCTTATCCACAAGCCTCGTTATCCTATCGAAGAAAGCTATCAGATTGGTTTGACACGATTTGTTCTTTACAAATCCATGCTGGCTATTCCCTATCACCTTACCACCTTCCAAGTGTTTGCAGATGATTTCCTTAATTACTTGCTCCATTATCTTCCCTGGCACAGAAGTTAAACTAACTGGTCTGTAGTTTCCTGGGTTGTTTTTATTTCCCTTTTTATAGATGGGCACTATATTTGCCCTTTTTCAGTGTTCTGGAATCTCTCCCGTCTCCCATGATTTTCCAAAGATAATAGCTAGAGGCTCAGATAACCTCCTCTATTAGCTCCTTGAGTATTCTAGGATGCATTTCATCAGGCCCTGGTGACTTGCAGGCATCTAACTTTTCTAAGTGATTTTTAACTTGTTCTTTTTTTATTTTATCTGCTAAACCTACCCCCTTCCTATTAGCATTCACTAGGATAGGCATTCCTTCAGACTTCTCGGTGAAGACCGAAACAAAGAAGTCATTAAGCATCTCTGCCATTTCCAGGTTTCCTGTTACTGTTTCTCCCTCTTCACTGAGCAGTGGGCCTACCCTGTCTTTGGTCTTCCTCTTGCTTCTAATGTATTGATAAAAAGTCTTCTTGTTTCCCTTTATTCCTGTAGCTAGTTTGAGCTCATTTTGTGCCTTTGCCTTTCTAATCTTGCCCCTGCATTCCTGTGTTGTTTGCCTATATTCATCCTTTGTAATCTGTCCTAGTTTCCATTTTTTATATGACTCCTTTTTACTTTTTAGATCATGCAAGATCTCGTGGTTAAGCCAAGGTGGTCTTTTGCCACATTTTCTATCTTTCCTAACCAGCGGAATAGCTTGCTTTTGGGCCCCTTAACAGTGTCCCTTTGAAAAACTGCCAACTCTCCTCGGTTGTTTTTCCCCTCAGTCTTGATTTCCATGGGACCTTACCTATCAGCTCTCTGAGCTTACCAAAATCCGCCTTCCTGAAATCCATTGTCTCTATTTTGCTGTACTCCCTCCTACCCTTTCTTAGAATTGCAAACTCTGATTTCATGATCACTTTCACCCAAGCTGCCTTCTACTTTCAAATTCTGAATGAGTTCCTCCCTATTTGTTAAAATCAAGTCTAGAACAGCTTCCCCCCAGTAGCTTTTTCAACCTTCTGAAATAAAAAGTTGTCTGCAATGCAGTCCAAGAATTTGTTGGATAGTCTGTGCCCCGCTGTGTTATTTTCCCAACATATATCCGGATAGTTGAAGTCCCCCATCACCACCAAATCTTGGGCTTTGGATGATTTTTGTTACTTAACCACATGCTTAAAGTTAAACACCTGCTTATGTGAATTGGGACTTTATTTTCCAGCAAAGTGGATGTAAAATATGCCCACGCTGCATTTTACACCCTAACTTACACTCATATTAGCTTAGCACAGATATAAATTACTACAAAATGAAGAATCAGGCCCAGGAATTCTGGTGTGTGAACAGCACCATGCATGTTGATTGGGTGTTAACTCTGAAAACAATAAACAACAATTTAAATGTCAACGTTGATACTTCACGGCTCATTATTTTAGCAGAAACATCCAGTGACAAATTTTAAGTGCTTATATACAAATGCTAGAAGTCTAAATAATAAGATGGGGGAACTAGAGTGCTCCGTATTAAATGAGGATATTGATATAATAGGCATCACAGAACCTTGGTGGAATGAGGATAGTCAATAGGACATAGTAATACCAGGATACAAAATATAT
>NW_020691586.1:0-5352 GCF_002925995.2 Terrapene triunguis
AGGCCCTGTTAGAAACCTAATAAAACCCCCTGCTTCAGGCAGTCAGGGGGAAGGAGGAAGGAGAGAGGACTGGAGCTTGGAGGTGTGCTGTTAGACTTGGAGGAACAGAAAACCGGAGTAAGGGAGACCCTGCCCCAGCAGGGGAGGGACATTCCCTCCCCCAGCGTTTAAGGACTGAAGGTACCCCACCCAAGGGGGAAGAGGGTAAGAACCTGCAGGGGTTGAGAGGGGCTGGGACTCAGAGTGAGGAGCAAACCCAGACCCCTCCCCCACTTCCCTCCTTTACCACCTTCCCAGGCCACTAGTGGGGTCCTCAGTGCCCCAAGTGCAGGGGTAAAGGGTGGTATTTTAGCCCTCCCCCACCAAGAAAAGCGCAGGACCCACCATACTACATCGACCATCTTGTTACACGTGGTGTCAGGAGTGGGATCTCTGCGCCATGAACATAATCCAGAGTGGGTCACAACCACCCTGTCTCAAGATGGAGGATCTGGTCAAAGCACTGGTGCAAGCCACTGCTGCCCAGCAGGAGGCTACCCGGGTCCAGGCAGCTGCCCAACAGGAGGCCATGCGGCTGTAGCAAGAAACCAATCACCTGCTGATGACCCAGGCCCCCCAAGATCGGGCCATGCTGCAGGAACTAGTGAACCAAGTGAAGGTCCTTACGGAGCTGAGTTGCTGGTATGATGGGACACGGACCATACGGGCCAGCTACTGTCTGCAGAAAATGACCCAGGAGGATGATGTGGAGGCGTACCTCCTGGCTTTTGAGAGAACAGCTCTGAGGGAGGCCTGGCCCCGAGACAAATGGTCAGGGATCCTTGCCCCATTTTTGTGCGGGGAGGCCCAGAAGGCCTACTATGATATGACCACAGAGGAGGCAGCAGATTATCCCCGACTGAAGGCGGAGATCCTAGCCAGGGCAGGGGTAACAATGGCCTTGAGAGCCCGGAGGTTCCATGAATGGCAGTACTGTGAAGACAAGACACCGCGATCACAACTATTTGACCTAATCCACCTAGCCCAGAAGTGGTTACGCCCGGAGGCTCTCAGCTCAGAGAAAATGATGGAGCTCCTGGTACTGGACCACTATACGAGGGGACTACCCTCGGGCCTCCGAGCCTGGGTAGGCCAGAATGACCCCTCCACCTATGACGAGCTAGTCACCCTTGTAGAGAGACAACTGGCAGCCCGTGAACTGTTCGAAACCCCGGGAGGTGAAACACGGCGTTTTAGGAAACCAGTCCCAACCCCGAGGCCCCGGATCATCGAGAACTCCAGGAAAGCCATAGCTGGAAGAACAGGCACCAAGGAGCGGCCTGAGACCCCAAAGGGACCTGGAGGTCCGGGGGGAGAGGGTTGGGGAAGCGAGTCAGAGGGCCCAAGACAGAGGGCAACCTCCGGAATGAGATATTGCTGTTATGAGTGTGGGGAGTTGGGGCATATAGCAGCCCAGTGCCCCAACAGGGAGGAGCCCATGCAGTGTAATCTGGGGGATCCCGGGGACCAATGTGGCCTAATCAGCCTGGTGGGGGTTGTGATGGCCCAACATGAGTACACCAAGCCAGTAAAGATGAATGGCATCCAGACCATAGCTTTGGTGGACTCTGGGAGTGCTGTCACATTGGTCTCAGGGAAATTAGTGGGGCAAGACCAACTGAGCCGGGCCAAGAGCACTGGAGTGACATGTGTCCATGGCACAGTAAATTTCTACCCCACAATTCCAATACGGATTGAGATCCAGGGAAGTACTACCAAGATGACTGCAGGGGTGGTCCCCAAGCTCCCCTACCCAGTCTTAATTGGCAGGGACTTTCCTGGGCTCGAGAGCCTACTCCCCCCCATTGAGTTAGGGAAGGGAAGTAAACCCCGAGCAGAATGTGAGGTGCCCATGGATGATCCTACCACAATTTTTGCTGGGTTTTCCCCAGAGTTATTTTCACCCCCTGGGAAGTCCCGGAAATCCAGACGGGAAAGGAGAGCAGACAAAAGATTAGGAACCAGGATCTTGGCAGCAAACCAGAAAGCTGCCCTGGTTGGGAGGAAGGCTCGTGGAGACCCAGAGACGGCCCCCAGCACGAGCAGAAGCACCCCAAAAGAAGGAGGGGAACCCAAGTCAATAGAATCAGGCCAGATTGGTGCCGCACGTGAATGTTTTGGGCAGGACCAAGCCGATGACCCACTATATGCAAACGTGAGGGAGGAGGTAGTAGAGGTAAATGGCGTGCCAGTAGAAGGGAAAACCAAAGGCACAGGGCCATACTATATAATCAAGCAGGATCTGTTGTACCGGGTAGTGCCAATACAGGGGGAAGTAGTAGAACAGCTCTTGGTGCCACGGAAGCACACAAGGGCTGTATTAGAATTAGCTCACAGTCATCTGTTTGGGGGACATTTAGGAGCAGACAAGACCTTAGATAGAGTCCTAAGAAGGTTCTACTGGCTGGGGGTATGGGCAGAAGTCCAACACTATTGCACCTCCTGCCCAGAGTGCCAGCTGCATAGTCCCCGACCTCAGTTAAGGGCCCCGTTGGTACCCTTGCCCATAATTGAAGTTCCTTTTGAAAGAATAGCAATGGATCTAGTGGGCCCACTAGAAAGAACAGCCCAGGGCCACCGAAGCATACTTGTCATCCTGGACTACGGTACCCTGAAGCCATTCCTTTAAGGAACCCCACGTTCAAGGCAATCTCAAAAGAACTGGTGCAGGTTTTTGCTAGGGTAGGCATCCCTAAGGAGATCCTGACATATCAAGGGACTCCCTTCATGTCAAGAGTAATGAAAGACTTATGTACCCTGCTCTGCATCCAAACCTTGCGGACCTCAGTCTATCATCCCCAAACAGATGGTCTGGTTGAGCGATTTAATCACACTCTCAAGAGTATGGTCCGAAAGGTGGTGGCCCAAGACGGAAAAGATTGGGATACCCTCCTACCATATCTGATGTTTGCAATACGAGAAGTTCCCCAAGCCTCTACTGGTTTCTCTCCCTTCGAGCTACTGTATGGACGCCACCCACGTGGCATAATAGACATCACAAAGGAGGAATGGGAGGAACAACCCAACCCAGGGAAGAATGTCATTGCACATGTAGCCCAGATGAGAGAACGAATAGCCCAAGTGACCCCCATAGTACGAGAGCATTTGGAGAAAGCACAAGAAATCGTCGGGCAAAAACACGGAAATTTCAACCAGGAGAACGGGTGCTGGTGCCGGTACCAACAGTAGAAAGTAAGCTCCTGGCCAGTTGGCATGGACCCTATGAGATCATGGAAGCTGTTGGGGAGGTGAATTATAAGGTAAAGCAGCCAGACCGCTGAAGGCCAGAGCAGATCTATCATGTCAACTTACTGAAACCCTGGCACGATCGGGAGTCATGCCTGGCCATCCTGCTGGCCACACCCCAGGCAGATCTCCCACAAGGGCAGGTAAGGATATCTCCCGAATTAGCCCCAGAACAACAAACAGAGGTCATCGAAATGATCCAGCGGAACCAGGATCTGTTCTGCACACAACCAGGCCGTACGACGCTGATCCAACACCACATTGTCACCTGTCCCAGAGCAAGGGTGACCATAAAACCATATCGCATACCGGAGGCAAAAAGAGAAGAAATTAGGGCAGAAGTAAGGAAGATGCTGGAACTTGGGGTGATTGAGGAATCCCACAGCCAGTGGTCCAGCCCTATTGTCTTGGTCCCCAAGCCTGATGGCACTCTGAGGTTTTGACTTTCGGAAGTTAAATGAGGTATCCCAATTCGATGCCTACCCGATACCACGTGTTGATGAGCTGGTGGATCAGTTAGGCAAGGCCCGATACTTGACCACCTTGGACTTGACAAAAGGCTACTGGCAGATCCCCCTGGCTGAGGACACCAAGGAAAAAAACGCTTTCTCTACACCTGATGGCCTCTTCCAATATACCGTCCTCCCTTTTGGGCTCCATGGGGCCCCTGCAACTTTCCAACGACTGATGGACAGATTACTTCGATACCATGCCAAGTATGCTTCTGCCTATTTAGATGACGTGGTAATCCATAGTCCTGACTGGGAGACACACCTGGGGAAAGTGGAAGCGGTACTAGATACTCTTAGACAGGCTGGCCTCACCGCTAACCCATCCAAATGTGCAATAGGGCTAGCCGAGGCCAGATATCTCGGGTATGTAGTTGGAAGGGGCCTGGTGAAGCTCCATTGGAACAAAGTGGAGGCAATACAGAAATGGCCCCACCCAATCTGAAAAAAACAAGTCAGAGCATTCTTAGGGATAGCAGGGTACTATCGCCAGTTCATCCCTCACTTTGCCACAAGGGCAGCGCCTCTGACGAACCTAATAAGAGCTCGGGGCCCGGAGATAGTTAAGTGGACCAAGGAAGCAGAGGAAGCTTTCACAGACCTAAGGACAGCCCTTTGCAGCCATCCAGTGCTCATAGCCCCAGATTTCACAAAGCAATTCATCCTACAAACAGACGCCTCGGAGGTAGGACTTGGGGCCGTCCTTTCACAGATGGTGGGAGATGAGGAGCACCCAATCCTTTACCTCAGCCGAAAGCTCCTGCCCAGGGAGCAATGGTACGCCGTAGTAGAAAAGGAATGCCTAGCAATTAAATGGGCCATGGAGATTCTACGGTACTACCTACTTGGGCGGCAGTTCACCCTTGTGACGGACCACGCCTCACTCCAATGGATGCACACAAATAAGGAGAGGAATGCACGAGTGACTAGATGGTTCCTGTCCCTACAATCTTTTCACTTCCGGATCCAGCATAGAGCCGGCAGCCAACACAGCAACGCAGACGGCCTATCACGACAACACTGTCTTTCGTCCCAAGTAGCCCAACCCCATGGCGTTGAGCAGGGGAGGGGGATATGTGATACAGGAGGGCCAGGGAGCAGTGGGAAGTGGTAGAAGGGAAGTATATAAACCCTAGGTTAATTAAGGTGTGGTTCCCTGTAGACTACAGGTTGCTACAGGTTAATTGGAGAACCTGTAATCAATTAAGGCCCTGTTAGAAACCTAATAAAACCCCCTGCTTCAGGCAGTCGGGGAAGGAGAGAGGACTGGAGCTTGGAGGTGTGCTGTGAGACTTGGAGGAACAGAAAACCGGAGTAAGGGAGACTTTGCCTCAGCAGGGGAGGGACATTTCCTCCCCCAGCGTTTAAGGACTGAAGGTACCCCACCCAAGGGGGAAGAGGGTAAGAACCTGCAGGGGTTGAGAGGGGCTGGGACTCAGAGTGAGGAGCAAACCCAGACCCCTCCCCCACTTCCCTCCTTTACCACCTTCCCAGGCCACTAGTGGGGCCCTCGGTGCCCCAAGAGCAGGGGTAAAGGGTGGTATTTTAGCCCCCCCCC
>NW_020691587.1:0-2347 GCF_002925995.2 Terrapene triunguis
TCTGGGACTGCACGTCCGGGTGGTGGTTCTCTAGGTGCGTGCTCCGGCAGGGATGGATACAGGCGGGGGGCAAGGGAAGGCAAGGCCGATGCAGTGGTGGGGCTGGAGTCTCTAGGGCAGTCTCCCCTCTGTCCCGTGGCCAGTGTCCTGGACCGCACGGCCCCACAGCTCAGAGCTGCTTTTGGAAACCAGGCCATGCCTGTAAGTGGCTGGCGCCTTGTCCCCCTTCAGCCCTGGGCTCAGTGGGTGTGACCCCGGCCCCGAGCGAGCCCTGTCCCAGGCCACGCTGCAGAGGGGGCACCGCAAAGGTGTCTGGCCCCTGCCCCTGGTTCCACAAGATCCCGAGTCACACCGAGCCGTGCAGTTGCTCCTGTCTGACACGAGGTGTCAGGCCCTTCTTGTCCTGCGGGCGCCTCCCCTGGCGCAGGCTGGGACGGGGCGTCCAGCTCTGGGGGAATGTGAGACGCTTGGTGCCGGGTGTAACTGAGACTGGTGCCTTGAGCTGCCAGAGACCTAATGGGCCAGGTAGCAAAGCTCCCCCCAAACACACACACACACACACCTCTGCTGATGCCCCGCAGGGCCCTGCTAGCCCAGCCCAGGTTCCCCCCATTCTGCCAGTGCCCCTCAGTCCCGACCCACAGCCCCCTGCTATCCCAGCCCCGGCTGGGCTCCTCTCACACATCTCTGCCGGTGCCCCTGCAGCCTGACCCCCAGCTCCCTGCGGTCCCACCGAGTTCCTCCTGAACCCAATGGTTCATGCTGAAGACCCAAATTCCGGACCTGCTGTTCTCAAGTCTGATTTGGTGCAGCCAAGAGCCCTGGCCCCTGGTTCCCGCCATTCCCTGCAGGCACCTCCTGTACGGGGGCGCGCTGGGCAGGCCCAGGCCTGGGGGCTCCCGGCTGCTCTGCTGACCTTTGCTACCCGTTTGCAGATGTGCCATGTGAGCCACCCCAGCCGGACGAGCTCCCGGAGGACGAGAGCGTTTTCACCTACCTCTTCCAGCCTTCACCTCACACCCTGAGCCGCGTGGTGACATCCACCCAGCTCTGGTTCCACACAGGCCCTGACCTCGTGCCCCCTGGCTCATCAGCTGCTGCCAACCGCTCCGCAGGGGGGGCAGACGTGCTGATCCTGTCGGGGCAGGGCCGGGTCACCGTGGCAGCCACTGTGGTGCAGGCAGCCGAGCAGTGGACGGTCTTTCACTTCGCCGCGCCCTTCCTGCACTACGTCTCCCAGAAGCTCTTTGTGCTGCTGGTGCGCTGCCCGGGCTGCCCCTGCACGGCCGATGCAGACAAGATGCCCTTCCTCATGGCCACCACCAAGCCCAAAGGGCCGGACAGAGCCCGCCGCTCCTCCGTGCCCTGGTCCCCGGCTGCCCTCAACCTGCTGCAGCGCCCGTCAGAGGACGCCGCAGCCCACGCTGACTGCCACCGGGCCGCCCTCAACATCTCCTTCGAGGAGCTGGGCTGGGACAAGTGGATCGTGCACCCCAGCAGCTTCGTCTTCCACTACTGCCACGGCAGCTGCTCCGACGCCCACACCCTGAGCCACACGCTGGGCTTCCGGCTGTGCTGTGCGGCCCTGCCCAGCACCATGCGCTCCCTACGCGTTCGCACCACCTCCGACGGCGGCTACTCCTTCAAGTACGAGACTGTGCCCAACATCCTCACCCAGGACTGCGCCTGCATCTAGGGCCGCCGGGTACCACGCAGCCCTGCGCTGGGCCTTGCTCTCCCGGAGCTCCCCCGGGCCCCTGGGGAGGGGGGGGGTGCGGGCGCCTGGCAGGGTGGCACCTGAGATGCCTGGCTCCCTGAGACGGGGGGGCTGTTTCCTGCCATGCGGCGTGGCAGGAGGGACCATCCCCGCACTGGGATAGGGTAACCAGACAGCAAGTGTGAAAAATCGGGATGGGGGTGGGGGGTAATTGGCGCCTATATAAGAAAAATACCCAAAAAATCGGGACATCTGGTCGCCCTACACTGGGATGACCCAGCATGATGGAGCCAGCAGGCCAGTCTGACTGGATCCCAGCTCGGGGGCGGGGGGGTCATTGCACTCAGCGAACCCAGCGGGCTCACAACCCCCCCCCCCCCCCCCCCAAGGATCTGCCCATCCCAGAGCAGACAAGGGCTTTGCGAGCCAGGAGTTCAGGCTGGATCCTCCCTACAGCCCCCGCCTGGAGTCACCGAGCCGGGCAGGTCCGGGGCGGGGCAAAGGGAACCGGTTCAACTCGCCAAACCTGCTCCAGGGTCAGTCCCTGCAGCTGCACCACTGAGACCCCCTCAGCCCCTCCCCCAGCCCAGGCTGCTCCCTCACCCCCCCTCCCCAGCGAGCCCAGGCTGC
>NW_020691588.1:0-2568 GCF_002925995.2 Terrapene triunguis
GTGGCAGGAGAGGACACATAACATAAGCTCTGGGATCTGAAGAGAGGTCTCTGGAGCCTCGGGATGTGCAGGTTTGGAGACATGTGGCTCCTACCTAGTCCAAAGTAACCTGCCGTGCTCCCTGATAAGAGCCATATTAACAGGCAACACTACGACTGACCCCCATGCCTCTCTATTTCCTTGGCCACATGTATCGTGTCCTTTCATTGGTGGCTAGTCCAGAAAAAGAGGACAAGAGCTCACTACTGCTACCACCTCAGGGATTTGTTGGCTTGAGATCATGTTGATAGAAGCATGCAATAGTGACAGAAACTGGGATGTCAAGCCCCTAGAGTGACCTCTTACCTTTATAGACCTGCCCTTTCATCATACAAGGCTATTTTAAAGTTGAGTGTGATAGTAAAGAGACCCATTTTCAACCCTTCACCACACAAGACAAAGCCCACAGTATTCATCATTAACTATTTATTTCTACGCTCTTGGCTCCCAAACTGCTTTTCCTCCTTACTGCCACCAGCCACCTTCGTGTTCTCCCTCTTCTCTCCCCAGCTCTGCTCACTTGAGTGCAGCAGCTGAGCGGATGCTCCAGCTTTACTCTTTCACTTCCATTCTTCTTCCCTTCTGTGGATGGCTGTATTTGCCATTGAGCAGCATGATGGAAATACCTGAGTCCTCTGTCTAGGCACGCAGGCCCAGCAGCTAAAGCCAAAGCCCCACTGAGAGCAGTGGGAAATTAGCTTAGTGTGTCAGGAGTGGAGGCTTGGCCCATGGGGACCCCAGGCACTGCAGCTGCTGCCACCTATATGGTGAATCCTCCAACCCATCGCCAAACAGCTCTTCCACATTCTGAAAACTGGCCTCACTGGCTGACTCTCTAGGAGCATAGAAACCCTTTGTTAGAGCAGGAGAGTCTCTTCAATGCAGCTCTCTTTCCACGGCTCCCAGAGGGTCACAATGAAACACCTGCAAGTCTCTAGGAGTCTCTCAAGGAGTTCCCTGCTCAGTCACTTAGCACCCACTAGCAATGGTCTCTGACAGTGGCATTGCAAAGGGGAGCTCAGCAGATGGTCCCTTCTATGGCTTTCTGAGTGGGAGGGAGGTTGGTCTTGTTATTTAAGGCCTTGCTGTCAGAGTCAGGGCTCCTGGGGTTCTCTGGCTTTGGAAGTGGGTGGGGTCTAGTGGTTGGAGCTGGACTGGTATCAGTACCATGCTTCCTTCCTGTCTCTGGCAGTGATGTTGTGTGTGACCTTGCAGCCAGTTGCTTTCCATCCCTGTGCGCCAGCTAACAGAGATAATACTGACCCCCTCAGAGGGGCTGGTAGGGGTCACTACCGTAATGACTCAAATTGGAGTGAGTTGTGCTCTTGGCAGCGAAAGGCCCAGATTCAGTCCCCATGGATGCCCAAGATATCTATATGTGGCTATGGTTTGACTCACTTACCATTACAGACTGTTTAGCCTAGTCCTGGCCATGCGTGGTGCATCTTCTCCTGGCCCACAGCTCCATCACACACAAGAACATGGCCCACCAAGGACAATCTATCAGCTCCCATCTGGTGTTCAGCTCCAAGATGGATGGTGACCCCTAGTCAGACCATAGAAAGACAAGGTGGTGTTCTTTGGTGGAAACTGCTGGAGCTTCAGCCTCTGCTCCCACCTCCCCCCACATGCTAAGGGCTTCAAAAGTGGTCCCTGATCCCAGGTCAACAAAGTAGCTGAGCTGAGGCCAGGGTGGGTGGAATTACTGCTGGGACTGATCCTAAGAGAAGAGGAGATTTCTCCTCTGCTCTAGAGAGATTCCCATAGGAAAAGCAGCTCGGGTGGGGGTGGGGGCAATACAAGCACTACCCCTCAGCCCTTGAATAGCAGGCAACCAGGACTTTGGGAGCCAAGGTACTGGTGTATCTTGCTGGACAGCAAAAAAGAGCATTGGAGAAATTGTACCAAAGTCAATGTCACGGCTGGGTCAAGGGCAGCCAGACCTACTGGTCAGAGCCAGAGTCCACACTCACATGACAGGAGTTGAGACTCAGCTGGGTCAGGATACTGGAAGATCAGAAGCAAAAGACAAACTTGCGATCAGAACCACAAATCAGATGCCACGAAATCAAGCCAGGGGAGCGGCAGCAGAAAGAGGCAGCACATGGTCCAGAACAGGGAACAGCCCTGGTGTTCAGTCAGCTTCCTTTTCCTGCTGCTGCCTTAAGCAGGGCCAGAGGGCCAATTAGCTTCTCTGGGACTCCTCCAATAGGACCTCAGGAGTGGAGCCTCAAACTGGGGCTGAACTTCATGGGTCCTAGGTAAGCAATTTTCAGCAGGCTTCCAGGTGGAGGGTTGGAGTGTGGCTGCTTCCATGAACCCTACAGCCCCGGGTTGAAGACCTCTGGGTCCTGACAGTGACTGATCTCTCCCCGTTCAAACCTCCTGGATCCTGGACACATCCTCTGAGAATAAAATGAGGATATCATGATGAGAAATAGGTCTCTGTACCAGGGCTGGGATCCAGGGACAGGGAAAGCTTCCAACCAGGGTATGTAGCAGTAGCCCCGTTTGTTGCAAGAGCCCCAA
>NW_020691589.1:0-5060 GCF_002925995.2 Terrapene triunguis
CCCTTTACAGGTAAAAGGATTTGGAGTCTCTGTACACAGAGAGCTGTCACCCTTCCCTTTATAGTTATGACACGCCCCCCAAATCACAGATAGTGTTGGACGTTCGGTTCCACACTGGCTGTGATTTCTTCCTGGAGTTCTAGGAGAAAACAGAGTTAATAAGACACATGTACCTTTAGACATACTACTGATTATATAAAAACTAACAATATGTTTTATTCCAAGAACAATTGTTAACCAGTTAACTCTGGGAAACTTTCCCGGGAGAGTGCATCAGCCACTTTGTTAGAAGCTCCCGAAATGTGTTGTATTTCAAAATCAAAATCTTGGAGAGCTAAACTCCACCGAAGGAGTTTTTTGTTATTTCCCTTGGCGGTATGAAGCCACTGTAGCGCAGCATGGTCTGTTTGTAGTTGGAAACGCCGTCCCCAAACATATGGGCGTAGCTTTTCCAGCGCGTACACAATGGCGTAGCATTCCTTTTCGCTGATTGACCAGTGACTTTCCCTCTCAGACAGTTTTTTGCTGAGAAACACGACAGGATGGAATTCTTGATCCGGTCCTTCCTGCATTAAAACTGCTCCCACGCCTCTCTCGGAAGCATCTGTGGTTACTAGGAACGGTTTGTCAAAGTCTGGGGCCCTTAGCACAGGGTCAGACATGAGTGTTGCCTTAAGCTGGTTAAAGGCCTTTTGACACTTATCAGTCCACTGAACTGCATTTGGCTGTTTCTTTCTGGTTAGGTCTGTCAGCGGGGCGGCGATTTGGCTGTAGTGTGGTACAAATCGCCTATAATACCCGGCCAAGCCTAAGAAGGATTGGACCTGTTTCTTTGACTTTGGAACCGGCCACTTTTGGATAGCATCCACTTTGGCCTGTAGGGGATTTATAGTTCCTTGACCCACCTGGTGCCCCAGGTACGTCACTCTGTTTTGGCCTATTTGACACTTTTTAGCCTTAACAGTTAGTCCTGCCTGTCGGATGCGCTCGAAGACTTTTTCCAGGTGCTCCAGGTGTTCTGTCCATGAATCAGAAAAAATGGCCACATCATCGAGGTAGGCAACTGCAGATTCTCCCAATCCCGCTAAGAGACCATCTACAAGTCTTTGGAAGGTGGCGGGTGCATTTCGCAACCCGAAAGGGAGTACATTGAATTCATACACCCCTGCCTGGGTGACGAAGGCTGACCTTTCCTTAGCGGGTTCATCTAGTGGTACTTGCCAGTACCCTTTGGTTAAGTCTAAAGTAGAGATGAATTGGGCATGTCCCAATTTTTCCAATAGCTCATCTGTGCGTGGCATTGGATAGTTGTCAGGACGAGTTACAGCATTTAGCTTACGGTAGTCCACGCAAAAGCGTATTTCCCCATCTGCTTTGGGAACTAGAACCTCTGGAGATGCCCATGCACCGGTAGAGGGGCGGATTATACCCATCTGTAGCATGTCCTGGATCTCCCTTTGTATAGCCGCTTGGGCATGAGGTGACTCCCGGTAGGGTGGGGTTCTAATTGGGTGAGCATTACCTGTGTCAATGGAGTGGTATGCCCGTTCGGTCCGTCCTGGAGTGGCTGAGAAAATTGGTGCAAAGCTTGTGCACAGCTCCTTGATCTGCTGTCGCTGCAGACGTCCCAGGGTCGTGGAGAGGTGCACCTCTTCCACGCCACCATTCCTTTTTCCTTCGTAGTAGACACCTGCAGGCCACTCCGCGTCATCTGTTTCCTGGGCTGTAAACTGGCAAACGTTTAATCCTCTGGAATAAAAGGGCTTAAGAGAATTAACATGGTATACCTTAGGCTTTATGTTGGAGGTGGGGGAGGCTATGAGATAGTTAACAGCTCCTAGGCGCTCCTGGACCGTGAATGGTCCTTCCCACGACGCTTCCATTTTATGGGCCTGGAGCGCCTTTAAGACCATGACTTGGTCTCCTACTTTGAAGGACCGTTCTCTGGAATGTTTATCATACCAGGCCTTTTGCTCTTCCTGAGCATCCTTTAGGTTTTCTTTAGCAAGGGCTAAAGAGTGTCGGAGGGTGTTTTGTAGGTTACTTACAAAGTCTAGAATGTTAGTTCCTGGAGAAGGCGTAAACCCCTCCCATTGCTGCTTCACCAACTGTAATAGCCCCTTAACCTCGCGGCCATACACAAGTTCAAATGGTGAAAACCCTAAACTGGGATGTGGTACAGCCCTGTAGGCAAAAAGCAACTGCTGCAACACTAGGTCCCAATCATTGGAGTGTTCATTTACGAATTTACGTATCATGGCCCCCAAAGTTCCATTAAACCTCTCCACCAGACCATTGGTTTGATGGTGATGAGGGGTGGCAACCAAGTGATTCACCCCATGAGCTTCCCACAGGTTTTTCATGTTCCCTGCCAGGAAATTAGTTCCCGAATCTGTAAGGATGTCGGAGGGCCAACCTACCCTGGCAAAAATGTCTGCTAATGCCTGGCACACACTTTTAGTCTTGGTGTTGCTTAAGGGTACAGCTTCCGGCCATCGGGTAGCAAAATCCATGAAAGTCAGTACGTACTGCTTTCCTCTGGGTGTCTTCTTTGGGAAAGGACCCAGAATATCCACAGCTACTCGCTGAAATGGGACCTCAATTATGGGTAGTGGCTGGAGAGGGGCTTTAACCTGGTCTTGGGGCTTTCCCACTCGTTGGCACACCTCACAAGACCGGACATAATTAGCAACGTCCTTGCCCATTCCCTCCCAGTGGAAGGACTTCCCCAACCGGTCTTTGGTTCTGTTCACCCCAGAATGGCCACTGGGATGATCATGGGCTAAGCTCAAGAGCTTTACCCGATACTTAGTGGGAACTACCAACTGTCTTTGAGGATGCCAGTCTTCCTGGTGCCCACCAGAAAGAGTCTCCTTGTATAAAAGTCCTTTTTCTACAACAAACCGGGATCGGTTAGAAGAGCTGAGAGGCGGTGGGGTGCTCCAGGCCGCCGCCCAAGCTTTCTGAAGGCTGTTATCCGCTTCCTGCTCGGCCTGGAACTGTTCCCTTGATGCTGGAGACATCAGTTCCTCCTTGGACTGTGGACTGGGGCTTGGTCCCTCTGGAAGCGATGCAGGTGCTGGGGCTGTTTCCATTGACTGTGAACCGCTGTCCGCTGGTGCACTATGTGGTATCTCAGGCTCTGGCTGAGCCTCTTGGGTAGGGTTATCTGCTGCTTCCGCCAGTTCAGGCTCGCTGGTGCCCTCTGGCATTGGAGTTGTAGACGGGTTTGCAAGCGCTGGACTCAGTGCCGGCAATGGTTCTGGTGCTGGTTGCGTTGCCAGTTCCGGTTCTGGGACTGGCTTTGGCTGGGTCTCTGGGATTGGATCCACTACGGCTGTTGCAGTCGTTGGCAGGGGATCCGGTTCCACCACCTGTGTTTGGGTCTCCGGTAACACCGACGGGGCTCTGGTGGACGGCTCAGGAACAGGGATGGGGGTGAAAGCTTGCTTAGCCTGGCTGCGGGTGACTATTCCCACCCTCTTGGCTAGCTTCACATGGTTGGCCAAGTCTTCCCCCAGCAGCATGGGGATGGGATAATTGTCATAGACTGCAAAAGTCCACATTCCTGCCCAGCCCTTGTACTGGACATGCAACTGGGCTGTAGGCAAGGTTACAGACTGTGACACGAAGGGTTGAATTGTCACTGTAGCCTCCGGGTTGATGAGTTTGGGGTCCACTAGGGATTGGTGGATAGTTGACACTTGTGCCCCAGTATCCCTCCAAGCGATAACCTTCTTTCCGCCCACTCTCAAGGTTTCCCTTCGCTCCGAGGGTATGAGAGAGGCATCTGGGTCTGGGGATCCTTGGTGTGATTGGGGTGTAATGAACTGTAATCGGTTGGGGTTCTTGGGGCAGTGAGCCTTTATATGCCCCAGTTCATTACATTTAAAACATCGCCCTGCTAAGGTATCACCAGGGCGATGTTGGTTGGTGGAGACTGGTGGGGTGGGGTGAGAAGGCGTCTGGGGTTTCCCTTGGGATGTGGGTGGGGCCTTGGGTTGTCCCCGGTGATAAGGTTTTTTTTCGGCTTGCCCCTTCTGATATTCGCTCCAACTGCTACTAGCTTTTTTCTTTTCTGTCACCTCCACCCATTTGGCTCCAATCTCCCCCGCCTCGGTTACAGTTTTGGGCTTCCCATCTAGGATGTACCTTTCTATTTCCTCAGGAACACCCTCTAAAAACTGCTCCATTTGCAATAGGAAGGGCAACTCTTCCGTAGATTTAACATTTGCTCCTGATATCCAGGCATCCCAATTTTTTCCAATGTGGTAGGCATGTCGGGTAAATGACACATCAGGTTTCCACCTTAGGGCTCTGAACCGCCGACGGGCATGCTCAGGTGTTAGCCCCATTCTGATTCTGGCCTTGTTTTTAAAAAGTTCATAACTGTTCATGTGTTCCTTAGGCATTTCAGCCGCCACCTCTGCTAAGGGTCCACTGAGCTGCGGTCTCAGCTCTACCATGTACTGGGGTGGAGGGATGCTGTATCCAAGGCAGGCCCTTTCAAAATTTTCTAAGAAGGCCTCAGTATCATCGCCTGCCTTGTAGGTAGGGAATTTCCTGGGATGGGAAGTGGTACCTGGAGAGGAGTTGTTAGGATGGTCTGATGCACCCTGCCTAGTCCTTGCTGCTTCCAGTTCCATCTCTCTTTTATGGGCCTCCTGTTTGGCTTTTTCTTCTCTTTCATGGGCCTCCTGTTTGGCTTTTTCTTCTCTTTTATGGGCCTCCTCTTCAGCTTCTTTCTCGAGTTTTTTAATTTCAAGCAGTCTCTGATGTTTTCTCTCATTTTCTTCTGCTTCTAGTCTGGCCAGTTCTATTTTGTTAGCTACTTCTTTGGTAGTCATTTTCCTGTTTTCCTGTGCTGGGTCACACCCTCTGCAGTTGACTGAAACTGGGATGTACTTAGCTCTGGCTGCTGCTGAGTTAACAGAGACTTTCTAACAAGCTACTCCCGAGGATGTAAAAAGAAAAAAAAACAATTCAGCCTGTAAATTACCTTTACCAGTTCAAAGTTTGCTCACTTTGAACCCTTCTCTTAACAAAGGACCTCGTTAAAA
>NW_020691590.1:0-5640 GCF_002925995.2 Terrapene triunguis
GTGGGGCTAGATTGCTACACAGCAGCAACCCCTTGCCTTTTGGGCAGTAGATAGCATATTACGATTGGTATCCATCGTTGTCGTACTGCAGTGGGTATCAGATGGTGCAATAGACCTGAAGGCTTACTGCCAAGCGCCCAGTATTTGCTGCCAAGCACCCAGAAAATGCCAAGGGCTATCAGTCATGCTGCGCCGTCGTCTTAAGATGTAAAAAATAGATTTATTCTCCATTCATTTGCTTCCCCCCTCCCTCCTGCTAAACCCAGGCTTTTGAGTTCAATCTTTGGGGGGGGGGGGCATTCTGTGTGACAGTTGTTTGTGTTTCTCCCTGATGCAAAGCCACCTTTCTTGATTTTCATTCCCTGTACCTGTACGCGGTGTCACTCGCCCCTCCCTCCCTCTCTCCCTCCCTCCCTTCTTCCCCTGGTCCGTCAGATACTACTTTCGCGCCTTTTTTCAGACCAGACGCCATAGCCAGCACTGGGATCATGGAGCCCGCTCAGATCACTGCGGCAATTCTGAGCACTATGAACACCACGCGCATTGTCCTGGAAAACATGCAGAGCCTCCTGGACATGCCAAAGCCAAACCAGGACCAGCTGAGGAGGAGGCGATTGCAGCGCGGCGACGATAGTGATGAGGAAATTGACATGGACCTCTCACAAGGCACAGGCCCCAGCAATGTGGAAATCTTGGTGTTACTGGGGCAGGTTCATGCCGTGGACCGCCGATTCTGGGCCCGGGAAACAAGCACAGAGTGGTGGGACCGCATCGTGTTGCAGGTCTGGGACGATGCCCAGTGGCTGCGAAACTTTCGCATGCGTAAGGGCACTTTCATGGAACTTTGTGACTTGCTTTCCCCTGCCCTGAAGCGCCAGAATACCAGGATGAGAGCAGCCCTCACAGTGGAGAAGCGAGTGGCGATAGCCCTGTGGAAGCTTGCAACGCCAGACAGCTACCGGTCAGTCGGGAATCAATTTGGAGTGGGCAAATCTACTGTGGGGGCTGCTGTGATCCAAGTTGCCAGGGCAATGAGAGACCTGGTGATATCAAGGGTAGTGACTCTGGGAAACGTGCAGACCATAGTGGATGGCTTTGCTGCAATGGGATTCCCAAACTGTGGTGGGGCCATAGACGGAACCCATATCCCTATCTTGGCACCGGCGCACCAAGCCGCCGACTACATAAACCGCAAGGGGTACTTTTCAATGCTGCTGCAAGCCCTGGTGGATCACAAGGGACGTTTCACCGACATCAACGTGGGCTGGCCGGGAAGAGTACATGATGCTCGCGTCTTCAGGCAGTCTCTTCTGTTTCGAAAGCTGGAGGAAGGGACTTTCTTCCCGGACCAGAAAATAACCATTGGGGATGTTGAAATGCCTATCGTGATCCTTGGGGACCCAGCCTACCCCTTAATGCCATGGCTCATGAAGCCATACACAGGCAGCCTGGACAGCAGTCAGGACCTGTTCAACTACAGGCTGAGCAAGTGCCGAATGGTGGTGGAATGTGCATTTGGCCGTTTAAAAGCGCGCTGGCGCAGCTTACTGACTCGCTCAGACCTTAACGAAAAGAATCTCCCCATTGTTATTGCTACTTGCTGTGCGCTCCACAATATATGTGAAAGTAAGGGGGAGACATTTATGGCGGGGTGGGAGGTTGAGGCAAATCGCCTGGCCGCTGATTACGCGCAGCCAGACACCAGGGCGGTTAGAGGAGCACAGCAGGGCGCGGTGCGCATCAGAGAAGCGTTGAAAACCAGTTTTGTGACTGGCCAGGCTACGGAGTGAAACTTCTGTTTGTTGCTCCTTGATGAACCCTCTGCCCCTCCCCCACCACCCTGTTAACTCTACTTCCCTGCAAACCAACCACCCCACCCTCCCCTACTACCCTCCCCCCTTCGAGCACCACTTGCAGAGGCAATAAAGTCATTGTTGCTTCACATTCATGCATTCTTTATTAATTCAGCACACAACTAGGGGGATAATTGGAAAGGTAGCCCGGGATGGGTGGGGGAGGAGGGAAGGAAAAGGACACACTCCAATTTAAAACTTTAAAACTTATTGCTATGGAAATCATCTAGGGTGGAGTGAGTGGGTGGCCGAAGGCCCCCCCCACCGTGTTCTTGGGCGTCTGGGTGAGGAGGCAATGGGACTTGGGGAGGAGGGCTGCTGGTTACAGAGGGGCTGTAGCGGCGTTCTCTGCTCCTGCTGCCTTTCCTGCAGCTCAACCATACGCAGGAGCATATCACTTTGATGCTCCAGCAGCCGGAGCATCGACTCTTGCTTTCTGATTACAAGTTGACGCCACCTCTCCTCTTCAGCCCGCGTTTCAGCACGCAACTTCTCCTCTTCAGCACGCCACCTCTCCTCTCGCTCATATTGGGCTTTTTTAAAATCAGTCATTGACTGCCTCCACGCATTCAGCTGTGCTCTGTCAGCGTGGGAGGCGGTCTGAAGTTCAGTAAACATTTCGTCACGCGTCCTTCGCTTCCTTCTTCGAATATTCACTAGCCTCTGCGAAGGAGTAAGATTTGCAGCTGGTGGAGAAGGGAGAGGTTGTTAAAAAAGATACATTTTAGAGAACAATGGGTAGACTCTTTCACGTTAGATTTTGCTGTTCACAACATCACACAGCACATGTCCCTGTTATGGCCTCTGTCCTTCATGGCCTTGGAGATCTTTTCTAATGTTTTGCCGTTTCTTTTACTGTTTCGGAGTTCGGCGAGCACTGCTTCATCTCCCCAGATGGCGATCAGATCCCGTACCTCCCGCTCGGTCCAGGCTGGAGCTCTTCTGCGATCCTGGGACTGGGACTGGGACTCCATCACGGTTACCTGTGCTGATGGGCTCTGCATGGTCACCTGTGCTCTCCACGCTGAGCAAACAGGAAATGAAATTCAAACGTTCGCGGGGCTTTTCCTGTCTACCTGGCCAGTGCATCTGAGATGAGAGTGCTGTCCAGAGCGGTCACAATGAAGCACTGTGGGATAGCTCCCGGAGGCCAGTAATGTCGAATTCCGTCCACACTAACCCAATTCCGACCCCCTAAGGCCGATTTTATCGCTAATCCCCTTGTCGAGGTGGTGTTAGGAAACCGGTTTAAAGGGCCCTTTAAGTCGACAGAAAGGGCTTCGTAGTGTAAACGTGTCCAGGCTTAAGTCGATTTAACGCGGCTAAAGTCGACCTAAACTCGTAGTGTAGACCAGGCCTAAGAGTTCTTAGATAAGTGGTGTAATGAGAAGTGAGGAAACGAAGTAAACAGGGTCAGGAAATTGTCAGAGCCAAACAAGGAAGAACTGGAAAACTGAGTGTCTTGCTGACATAGGACTACACTGCTAACAATAGATAGCAAGTTAAGTACTGTTTTATTTTTCTCCAGCTGAAGGAAGCCATGTTTTGTTTGGACCAACCTGAAGAAAGCCCCACTCTTGACTCCCCAGACCTTGGGCCAGGGCAGAGAAATCCCGTGTGGAGAGGTTTATGTGCTTTAAAGTGGCAGGACACAGTAGCTTGTTTCTTTGTCTCGTTTTTTTCCCTTTCTCCTCTAACCTGTGGTCAAGGCCACAATCATACAGAGCTATTTTAATGGGTAAACAAAACAACATTTTAAATTGCTTTACAATGTTTATTGATGTAAGTGCAGCTGCTGCTGACTCCAGACTGTGCTGCTGTCGTGGCTGGGCTGAGCAAGAGTTGCAGGGCATGAATGGAGTGAGGGGTAAGAGACGGGGGGGGGAAATTCAGGGGGCAAGAGTCCAGGAGGAGGCATGAAAGGAGCAGGCATGCAGAGGAGGAGAGGGGACTGGGAGGAATGTGAAGTGGGCATTAAGGGCCTGGGAGCATATGGAGAGATTGCATGGAGCTGTACTCCCTGGTCTCAGGGGAGAGGCAGGATGGAATGCACCAAATAGGGGACATAGAGAAGGGGCATTGAAGGGGATGAGGCCATGAAGCTTGGAATGTAGTGCAGGGAAAAGGGTTATAAATAGAAACCTTGGGGCAAGATGTTAGGGCTGTGTTCTGACTTCTCTGGGACTATTCCCCATGCTTATCTGTTAGGCTTCTGGCTCTTCACTGCTGGGGAATTCATGGGTTGTTTGTGGTATTTGGGGATAGGGACATTACAGAGAGTGTCAGACACTGCACTGGCATATAGGTGTTTTTGGCACATCCTAAATCTGAATGTCAAATAGGGCCACAGAATTACCCTCCTCTTTAACCATATAAAATAAACAAGTTTTTCAACTGACAAACTGAATACTGTACTCTCCATTTACTGACACAGCAGTAATTTCTCAGTGTGTGCTTGGTTTGATTGAACACAATGTGTTTGTGCTGAAGTTGCCATCTTTGAAACCTTATATCTTCCATTGCTAGTGACATTGTACACACTCTGGCAATGGAACAAGGAGCACACTCTGGGCTGTCACATGCCAAAAGGAGGAAAACTAATTTAATGCCCACCAAGTGCTACTAAGGCAGAAGATCTTTCAATAATGATCATTACTCTAAGGCAGTGTTTCCCAAACTTGGGACGCCGCTTGTGTAGGGAAAGCCCCTTGTGGGTCGGGCAGGTTTGTTTACCTGCTGCGTCCGCAGGTCCGGCCAGCATATCCCTCGGCCCGCGCTGCTTCCAGCAGCTCCCATTGGCCTGGAGCAGCGAACCATGGCCAGTGGGAGCCGCTATCAGCCGGACCTGCGGATTTTCTTTGTATTATGTACAAAGGTAAAAAGTGCGGTCTGAGGGGATCTGGGAGTAGCATGTTTCCTAACACACTAGGAAATATTTGAGTGATTCATCCCACAAAGATGACAAGGTTACTGCAGTGCTAAGTTACAGCAATGAAACCTTCAATTTTGACAGATTTTTTTTTAATTATTCTGCAAGTTCATGCAGCTTGATCACTCACTGTAGGTCCTCCTTCTCCTCCTATACTTAGATTGTCACTTTTTTAAAGATTTACAAAATCCCTGCACTGCATACTGGGAGATCATCTCTATTTGCTGCTAATAATCTGTATAGTAGAATAACAATTTTGCATAAATTTGAAATTCATTTTTTTTTTACCTTTCTGTTTCTGTAGTGTGTGAATACTGGACCTGTGTGAGATGCAGCTATGATCAGAATAATAGCTCATCTATATACCTATCTATGGCACCATTAAAGCAAATCATGCTGCAAAATGACTAGTTGTTCTATAGGACTCTGTTCAGCAGAAATTGTACCACATAGGTCACAGCTAGAGCATTCCAGTATGAGCTATTCAGCAGGAAACCAAACCAATTTAGATGAGATTTGTGAGGGTTTCTTGTAAATAGCTGATCGAGAGTGGAGACCATTTAAACGATTCTCTCAAACTGCTGCAGACTCTCATATTGATTCATCAATGCCAAAAATTGGCTCATTGAGCCATAGAGAGATTTTTGATTTAAGAAAGAAGTTTTTGCTTTGAATTTTCCCAACACAACTCTGGAGCCTATTCCAAGTTGGCAAAAAGTATAAGAAGTTTTTAAAATGCCTCTTTATGTAGTCATCAGTCATTCATGACATTTGCCATTCCTTAGTGCTTTGGAAATCTCTATGGCTACTTAGGCCTGGTCTACACTAGGCTTTTATGTCGACTTTAGCGCCGTTATA
>NW_020691591.1:0-1097 GCF_002925995.2 Terrapene triunguis
GGGGGGGAAGAGTTGGCTGCTGGAAGAAGTCAGGGCTCTCATCTGAGATCTGACCAAGGAGAGATGGAGCTTGAAGAATAGGGTTCACTATAGCTTGCCAGGGCTCTGGGCTAACCAGAAGGGACATGGACCATGTTTTAACCTTCAATTCTCTATGCTAACCTAAGAACTTCCTATGCTGCGTTCCAGACCCTACTTTATTGACAACGCTGTTTGAGTGTCACCGCAAATGCTTGGTGAGGTGCATTAACCCCTGAAGAGTGGACAAGTTTCTACCAGGAGCCTGTCTCAGCTGGACTCGCTGAATAGAGCTCACAGTGTGAAGCAGGAGGGCTGAAGCCCCAGAGGTTCATTCAAGGAGGCGGTGAGGCTTAGCCTATGCAGGAAGAGTGAGGCTCCTCGGGGGTCTGGCACACTGAAGAGGTTCCTCCTAGAGACTATTCCCAAGCTGGGGGCGCAGCACCGATCCTGTGGTTCTGTGACAGAGCCACAGGTGGAGAACAGGAGAGGCTGAGGTGCCACCAATGCCTGAGGCCCCGGCAACAGCAGGGAATTGATTAGGTGCAACATGCCCAGATGATCCCAGCAGGTGAGCCCCATGCTGCTGAGGAAAGTGAAAATCCCCAAGGTCCCTGACCCTGATCCGAGCTAGGGAGATTCCTTCCTCACCCCAAATCAGGTGATCAATAGGGCTTGAAGCATGTGAGCCAGACCTGCCAGCCAAGCATCTAGAAAAAAGGATTCTCTGGGCAACCTCAGAGCACTGGTCCACCACATCCAGTGCCCCAGCTCCAGCTTCAGAAGAAGGTGTGTGTGTGTGTTGGGAGGTGGGGGGACGGACAGAATCCATCAGACCAATAGTGCATTGCAGGGAAAGTCCTACCTGACCACTGTAGGTAAGCAGCTGAAGCTGTTTGATTAGATGTGCATAGGCTGTTTGTTGTTTTGAAACATATTGTTAACAGTTTGTTCCAATTGCTAAATAGAATACTTTGTTTTAAGATGGGTGTTGGTCAATTTCACTGGCCACAGGTTCCTGGAGTGAAGAAACACAGGTGTCTAAAATCCAGTTGGACATGCAGGGTGATAAGCAGTTG
>NW_020691592.1:0-2646 GCF_002925995.2 Terrapene triunguis
TAGCAGTGCATGGGATTCTTCCGTCCTAAGTGCAGGACTCTGCACTTGTCCTTGTTGAACCTCATCAGGTTTCTTTTGGCCCAATCCTCTAATTTGTCTAGGTCCCTCTGTATCCGATCCCTACCCTCCAGCGTATCTACCACTCCTCCCAGCTTAGTGTCATCTGCAAACTTGCTGAGAGTGCAGTCCACGCCATCCTCCAGATCATTAATGAAGATATTGAACAAAACTGGCCCCAGGACCGACCCTTGGGGCACTCCACTTGAAACCAGCTGCCAACTAGACATGGAGCCGTTGATCACTACCCGTTGAGCCCGATGCCTAGACACCAGCCCCCAGCGCCCAAACCCTGGCACCCAAGGGGAGCTGGGACCCACCCCAGGGCCCTGGTTGGGCCAACGCAGGGAGGGGCTGGGCACGGGCTGGCTCATCTGCTCCCTCTGCTGGCCTGTTCCAGAGAATGCCCCAAGCCCTGCTACTGCCCTCCAGCGTGCCCCCATCTCTGTGCCCAGCACTGGGTCAGCGGAGCTGATGCCCACGCCCACGCCCCTGCCACAGCACCCCTAGGACTGCCCCCTGCCAGGTCCAGAGGGTTGGGGGGCCCAGCTGGGGGATCGTCCCTGGCTAGGGGGTTAAGGACGAATTGTGTGCAGGGCACTGCCCGCTACCCACCCATGGGACAGCATCTCCACCAGCCCCACCCCACCCAGCCGGAAGCCCCCCAGGCCCAGCCCCAAGACGGGACCTACCGGCGCCTCCACCCTGCAGGAACTTCAGGAACACGTAGGTGCAGATGGTCCAGGCGACCGTGTGCCAGGCAGTGCCCTCCGTCAGTTCGTTCACTGGGGAGACGGGAGACCCGGATCAGAGCGCTGGGGGCAGGGGCGGCTGGCAGCACTTCCCTGCAGCCAAGGGAGGGAGCTGGGGCCTGCGTGGCACCCCAACCCCCGTGCCGTCCCTCCCGCAGCTTCTCATGCTGCTGCTCCCCCCCACGTGCCAGGGTGCCACTGCCCAGCCGGCGCCCTCCCACTACTGCCCCGCCAGCTCCCGGGGCAGGCGCCCGGGCTCAGTGGTGCTAGAGAGAACATGGCCCACGCCCCCGACCACCAGGCAGCAGCAAACAGCGCTGAAATGCAGCCTCTTCTGGGGTGGGGCACGACAGCCACTGTGCGGTTAGGCCAGGTGAAGGCGAATTCTGGGCCCCTCGGCACTGTGGCAGGCCAAAGGGGACACCGGGGCCAACTGTGACCCTGGGGAAAGGGCCCCGGGCTGGGCAGTGAATGCAGGGGGGGGCCCTGAGAGACCGTGGCCCCTAGCACCATGTGGGGGAACTGTTCCAGAGAATTCCCCCCAAGCGCCTCACCCCCCGCAGCCTGGGGAGGCAGCTCGGGCAGAGCGCGGGGCAGGCTGGGGGGCAGGAGGGGTCTGGCGTGTGTGGGCTCGTTATCATGGGGCAAAGCTAATATGACTGCGGCAGGGAGGGCACTCACTGGGGCAGCTGTGGGGGAGAGGAGGGCTGCCCCCCACTCCCAGGCCTACCCCCAACTTCCCAGCCTGGGCCCCAGCCCTGCCCCACACCTTCTACCCAGGGTACTCGTTCCCCACCAATGAGAAATGTGTCAGTACATACCCAGCCCCTCTCCTGTCACTCCCCCCTTTCTTTGCCCCCCCCCCCCCGCCCCCCCCCCCCCCCCCCGTTTTAAGGTAGCTGCAGAGCCTGGCGGGTGGCAGGGCCTGGAGCGCACACAAAGGGCCCTTGTTCCTCGCTTGGGCTTTGTCCGCCGGAGACGGGGCGAGGGCTGCCCTAATCCTAACTGACGGGGGGGACCCTTGCGGGGGGGGCGCACTGCTTCCCAATGCTCAGAGACGGGCCCCTCGCCCCCAGCCGCTCCTCTGTCCGGCCGCCCGGCACGGCTGGGGGGACCTGGGGACAGGCAGGGACACCAGCTGCCGGCTCCATGTGGGGAGAGGTCGGGGTGCCTGCCCCACTGCACATAACCCAGGGGCCCGGCGAGAACGCAGGGGTGGCCAGAGGCGGCCTGCAGGGGGCAGCCAAGCGCCGGGGCTGGGCAACCTGGGGCCAAGCTCCCCCCAGCCCCCAGGGGAGCACCCCCATGGGGGGCCTTGGGGCCCCGGCCAGCGCCGTGCAGGGCTGGATGCACCCCAGGGGCCACGGTTGGGATGGGGAGACGGGACTGCAGCCTCCGGCCTGGGGCTGATGGGAGCTCGCTGTGTAGCCCCTGAGGCCGGAGAGCAGCCTCCTCCCCAGCCCCCCAGTAGCAGGGGGAGGGGGCAGGCATTTTGTATGCAGGCCACAGGCCGCTCCCCCCATTCAGACTCCCCATTATCCGCCCCGGAGCCTCCTGCCAGCACCGCTTAGCGACGCCTTTGTAAGTCTAGAAGTCAAGGCTGAAAGGCAGACACCAGGGCCGGCCTCTCCCATTCTCGAGGCCTGACCTAGCGCCGGGAGCTGGCACCCGGGCCGCCCGCCAGGGCCTGGGAACCTGGCACACTGCAGCCCTAGCACCAACAAAGGAAGGGGCCCTGTGCTCCGCCAGCCCCAGCCCCACCGGCGGGCTCTGGCAGCGACTCCCACCTTCCAGCTCGGAGCCACTGGGAGCAGCACGAAGTGTGGAGCCCGGAGCC
>NW_020691593.1:0-4918 GCF_002925995.2 Terrapene triunguis
TCTCTGTACACAGAGAGCTGTTACCCTTCCCTTTATAGTTATGACACGCCCCCCAAATCACAGATAGTGTTGGACGTTCGGTTCCACACTGGCTGTGATTTCTTCCTGGAGTTCTAGGAGAAAACAGAGTTAATAAGACACATGTACCTTTAGACATACTACTGATTATATAAAAACTAACAATATGTTTCATTCCAAGAACAATTGTTAACCAGTTAACTCTGGGAAACTTTCCCGGGAGAGTGCATCAGCCACTTTGTTAGAAGCTCCCGAAATGTGTTGTATTTCAAAATCAAAATCTTGGAGAGCTAAACTCCATCGAAGAAGTTTTTTGTTATTTCCCTTGGCGGTATGAAGCCACTGTAGCGCAGCATGGTCTGTTTGTAGTTGGAAACGCCGTCCCCAAACATATGGGCGTAGCTTTTCCAGCGCGTACACAATGGCGTAGCATTCCTTTTCGCTGATTGACCAGTGGCTTTCCCTCTCAGACAGTTTCTTGCTGAGAAACACGACAGGATGGAATTCTTGATCCGGTCCTTCCTGCATTAAAACTGCTCCCACGCCTCGCTCGGAAGCATCTGTGGTTACTAGGAACGGTTTGTCAAAGTCTGGGGCCCTTAGCACAGGGTCAGACATGAGTGTTGCCTTAAGCTGGTTAAAGGCCTTTTGACACTTATCAGTCCACTGAACTGCATTTGGCTGTTTCTTTCTGGTTAGGTCTGTCAGCGGGGCGGCGATTTGGCTGTAGTGTGGTACAAATCGCCTATAATATCCGGCCAAGCCTAAGAAGGATTGGACCTGTTTCTTTGACTTTGGAACCGGCCACTTTTGGATAGCATCCACTTTGGCCTGTAGGGGATTTATAGTTCCTTGACCCACCTGGTGCCCCAGGTACGTCACTCTGTTTTGGCCTATTTGACACTTTTTAGCCTTAACAGTTAGTCCTGCCTGTCGGATGCGCTCGAAGACTTTTCCCAGGTGCTCCAGGTGCTCTGTCCATGAATCAGAAAAAATGGCCACATCATCGAGGTAGGCAACTGCAGATTCTCCCAATCCCGCTAGGAGACCATCTACAAGTCTTTGGAAGGTGGCGGGTGCATTTCGCAACCCGAAAGGGAGTACATTGAATTCGTACACCCCTGCCTGGGTGACGAAGGCTGACCTTTCCTTAGCGGGTTCATCTAGTGGTACTTGCCAGTACCCTTTGGTTAAGTCTAAAGTAGAGATGAATTGGGCATGTCCCAATTTTTCCAATAGCTCATCTGTGCGTGGCATTGGATAGTTGTCAGGACGAGTTACAGCATTTAGCTTACGGTAGTCCACGCAAAAGCGTATTTCCCCATCTGGTTTGGGAACTAGAACCACTGGAGATGCCCATGCACTGTTAGAGGGGCGGATTATACCCATCTGTAGCATGTCCTGGATCTCCCTTTGTATAGCCGCTTGGGCATGAGGTGACTCCCGGTAGGGTGGGGTTCTAATTGGGTGAGCATTACCTGTGTCAATGGAGTGGTATGCCCGTTCGGTCCGTCCTGGAGTGGCTGAGAAAATCGGTGCAAAGCTTGTGCACAGCTCCTTGATCTGCTGTCGTTGCAGACGTCCCAGGGTCGTGGAGAGGTTCACCTCTTCCACGCCACCATTCCTTGTTCCTTCGTAGTAGACACCTGCAGGCCACTCCGCGTCATCTGTTTCCTGGGCTGTAAACTGGCAAACGTTTAATCCTCTGGAATAAAAGGGCTTAAGAGAATTAACATGGTATACCTTAGGCTTTATGTTGGAGGTGGGGGAGGCTATGAGATAGTTAACAGCTCCTAGGCGCTCCTGGACCGTGAATGGTCCTTCCCACGACGCTTCCATTTTATGGGCCTGGAGCGCCTTTAAGACCATGACTTGGTCTCCTACTTTGAAGGACCGTTCTCTGGAATGTTTATCATACCAGGCCTTTTGCTCTTCCTGAGCATCCTTTAGGTTTTCTTTAGCAAGGGCTAAAGAGTGTCGGAGGGTGTTTTGTAGGTTGCTTACAAAGTCTAGAATGTTAGTTCCTGGAGAAGGCGTAAACCCCTCCCATTGCTGCTTCACCAACTGTAATGGCCCCTTAACCTCGCGGCCATACACAAGTTCAAATGGTGAAAACCCTAAACTGGGATGTGGTACAGCCCTGTAGGCAAAAAGCAACTGCTGCAACACTAGGTCCCAATCATTGGAGTGTTCATTTACGAATTTACGTATCATGGCCCCCAAAGTTCCGTTAAACCTCTCCACCAGACCATTGGTTTGATGGTGATGAGGGGTGGCAACCAAGTGATTCACCCCATGAGCTTCCCACAGGTTTTTCATTTTCCCTGCCAGGAAATTAGTTCCCGAATCTGTAAGGATGTCAGAGGGCCACCCTACCCTGGCAAAAATGTCTGCTAATGCCTGGCACACACTTTTAGCCTTGGTGTTGCTTAAGGGTACAGCTTCCGGCCATCGGGTAGCAAAATCCATGAAAGTCAGTACGTACTGCTTTCCTCTGGGTGTCTTCCTTGGGAAAGGACCCAGGATATCCACAGCTACTCGCTGAAATGGGACCTCAATTATGGGTAGTGGCTGGAGAGGGGCTTTAACCTGGTCTTGGGGCTTTCCCACTCGTTGGCACACCTCACAAGACCGGACATAATTAGCAACGTCCTTGCCCATTCCCTCCCAGTGGAAGGACTTCCCCAACCGGTCTTTGGTTCTGTTCACCCCAGAATGGCCACTGGGATGATCATGGGCTAAGCTCAAGAGCTTTACCCGATACTTAGTGGGAACTACCAACTGTCTTTGAGGATGCCAGTCTTCCTGGTGCCCACCAGAAAGAGTCTCCTTGTATAAAAGTCCTTTTTCTACAACAAACCGGGATCGGTTAGAAGAGCTGAGAGGCGGTGGGGTGCTCCGCGCCGCCGCCCAAGCTTTCTGAAGGCTGTCATCTGCTTCCTGCTCGGCCTGGAACTGTTCCCTTGATGCTGGAGACATCAGTTCCTCCTTGGACTGTGGACTGGGGCTTGGTCCCTCTGGAAGCGATGCAGGTGCTGGGACTGTTTCCATTGACTGTGAACCGCTGTCCGCTGGTGCACTATGTGGTATCTCAGGCTCTGGCTGAGCCTCTTGGGTAGGGTTATCTGCTGCTTCCGCCAGTTCAGGCTCGCTGGTGCCCTCTGGCATTGGAGTTGTAGACGGGTTTGCAAGCGCTGGACTCAGTGCCGGCAATGGTTCTGGTGCTGGTTGCGTTGCCAGTTCCGGTTCCGGGACTGGCTTTGGCTGGGTCTCTGGGATTGGATCCACTACGGCTGTTGCAGTCGTTGGCAGGGGATCCGGTTCCACCACCTGTGTTTGGGTCTCCGGTAACACAGACGGGGCCCTGGTGGACGGCTCAGGAACAGGGATGGGGGTGAAAGCTTGCTTAGCCTGGCTGCGGGTGACTATTCCCACCCTCTTGGCTAGCTTCACATGGTTGGCCAAGTCTTCCCCCAGCAGCATGGGGATGGGATAATTGTCATAGACTGCAAAAGTCCACATTCCTGCCCAGCCCTTGTACTGGACATGCAACTGGGCTGTAGGCAAGGTTACAGACTGTGACACGAAGGGTTGAATTGTCACTGTAGCCTCCGGGTTGATGAGTTTGGGGTCCACTAGGGATTGGTGGATAGTTGACACTTGTGCCCCAGTGTCCCTCCAAGCGATAACCTTCTTTCCGCCCACTCTCAAGGTTTCCCTTCGCTCCGAGGGTATGAGAGAGGCATCTGGGTCTGGGGATCTTTGGTGTGATTGGGGTGTAATGAACTGTAATCGGTTAGGGTTCTTGGGGCAGTGAGCCTTTATATGCCCCAGTTCATTACATTTAAAACATCGCCCTGCTAAGGTATCACCGGGGCGATGTTGGTTGGTGGAGACGGGTGGGGTGGGGTGCGTCTGGGGTTTCCCTTGGGATGTGGGTGGGGCCCTGGGTTGTCCCCGGTGATAAGGTTTTGTTTCGGCTTGCCCCTTCTGATATTCGCTCCAACTGCTACTAGCTTTTTTCTTTTCTGTCACCTCCACCCATTTGGCTCCAATCTCCCCCGCCTCGGTTACAGTTTTGGGCTTCCTATCTAGGATGTACCTTTCTATTTCCTCAGGAACACCCTCTAAAAACTGCTCCATTTTTACTAGGGAAAGCAGATCTTCCAGAGATTTAACATTTGCTCCTGATACCCAGGCATCACAATTTTTGTCAATGTGGTAGGCATGCCGGGTAAATGACACATCTGGTTTCCACCTTAGGGCTCTGAACCGCCGACGGGCATGCTCGGGTGTTAGCCCCATTCTGAGTCTGGCCTTGTTTTTAAAAAGTTCATAACTGTTCATGTGTTCCTTAGGCATTTCAGCCGCCACCTCTGCTAAGGGTCCACTGAGCTGCGGTCTCAGCTCTACCATGTACTGGGGTGGAGGGATGCTGTATCCAAGGCAGGCCCTTTCAAAATTTTCTAAGAAGGCCTCAGTATCATCGCCTGCCTTGTAGGTGGGGAATTTCCTGGGGTGGGAAGTGGTACCTGGAGAGGAGTTGTTAGGATGGTCTGATGCATCCTGCCTAGTCCTTGCTGCTTCCAGTTCCATCTCTTTTTCTTTCAGCTCCATCTCTCTTTTATGGGCCTCCTGTTTGGCTTTTTCTTCTCTTTCATGGGCCTCCTGTTTGGCTTTTTCTTCTCTTTCATGGGCCTCCTGTTTGGCTTTTTCCAGCTCCATTTCTCTCTTGTGGGCCTCCTCTTTGGCTTTCTCTTCTCTGGCTCTCAGCTCCATCTCTCTCTTGTGGGCCCCCTCTTTGGCTTTCTCCAGCTCCATCTCTCTCTTGTGGGCCCCCTCTTTGGCTTTCTCTTCTCTGTCTCTCAGCTCTATCTCTTTTTCTTTCAGCTCCATAGCT
>NW_020691594.1:0-4726 GCF_002925995.2 Terrapene triunguis
AAGGAAATCATCTGCAAACACTTGGAAGGTGGTAAGGTGATAGGGAACTGCCAGCATGGATTTGTAAAGAACAAATCGTGTCAAACCAATCTGATAGCTTTCTTCGATAGGATAACGAGTCTTGTGGATAAGGGTGAAGCTGTGGATGTGGTATACCTAGACTTTAGTAAGGCATTTGATACGGTCTCGCATGATATTCTTATTGATAAACTAGGCAAATACAATTTAGATGGGGCTACTATAAGGTGGGTGCATAACTGGCTGGATAACCGTACTCAGAGAGTTGTTATTAATGGTTCCCAATCCTGCTGGAAAGGCATAACGAGTGGGGTACCGCAGGGGTCTGTTTTGGGACCGTCTCTGTTCAATATCTTCATCAACGACTTAGATATTGGCATAGAAAGTATGCTTATTAAGTTTGCGGATGATACCAAACTGGGAGGGATTGCAACTGCTTTAGAGGATAGGGTCATAATTCAAAATGATCTGGACAAATTGGAGAAATGGTCTGAGTTAAACAGGATGAAGTTTAACAAAGACAAATGCAAAGTGCTCCACTTAGGAAGAAAAAATCAGTTTCACACATACAGAATGGGAAGAGACTGTCTAGGAAGGAGTACGGCAGAAAGGGATCTAGGGGTTATAGAGGACCACAAGCTAAATATGAGTCAACAGTGTGATGCTGTTGCAAAAAAAGCAAACATGATTCTGGGATGTATTAACAGGTGTGTTGTGAACAAGACACGAGAAGTCATTCTTCCGCTCTACTCTGCTCTGGTTAGGCCTCAGCTGGAGTATTGTGTCCAGTTCTGGGCACCGCATTTCAGAAAAGATGTGGAGAAATTGGAAAGGGTCCAGAGAAGAGCAACAAGAATGATTAAAGGTCTTGAGAACATGACCTATGAAGGAAGGCTGAAAGAATTGGGTTTGTTTAGTTTGGAAAAGAGAAGACTGAGAGGGGACATGATAGCAGTTTTCAGGTATTTAAAAGGGTGTCATAAGGAGGAGGGAGAAAACTTGTTCACCTTAGCCTCTAAGGATAGAACAAGAAGCAATGGGTTTAAACTGCAGCAAGGGAGGTTTAGGTTGGACATTAGGAAAAAGTTCCTAACTGTCAGGGTGGTTAAACACTGGAATAAATTGCCTAGAGAGGTTGTGGAATCTCCATCTCTGGAGATATTTAAGAGTAGGTTAGATAAATGTCTATCAGGGATGGTCTAGACAGTATTTGGTCCTGCCACGCGGGCAGGGGACTGGACTCGATGACCTCTCGAGGTCCCTTCCAGTCCTAGAATCTATGAATCTATAAGGGAAAACCCAGGGACCAGGACCCTACTTCATAATGAAGAAGGATCTCTTATACCGGGTTGCACCAGTACAGGGGCAGAAGGTATAGCAGATCCTAGTACCTCAAAAACACCAGAACGCTGTATTAAGTCTTGCTCATAGTCATCTTTTTGGGGGGCATTTGGGGGTAGAGAAGACCCTGGCACGAGTCCTACGACGGTTCTTCTGGCCCGGAGTACATGAAGAAGTGCAGAGGTACTGTGCCTCCTGCCCGGAGTGTCAGCTGCACAGTCCCCGTCCCCACTTGAGGGCACCTTTAGTACCCCTTCCCATCATAGAGGTCCCCTTCGAGCGAATAGCCATGGACCTAGTGGGACCCCTGGAGAAGATGGCTCGGGGCCACCAATATATACTTGTTGTTTTGGACTATGCTACTTGCTACCCAGAAGCCGTCCCCCTGCGGAACACGGCCTCTAAAACTATAGGCAAAGAGCTGGTGGGGATCTTTGCCTGAATGGGGCTACCGAAGGAGATATTAACAGACCAAGGAACCCCATTTATGTCGAAGCTAATGAAGGACCTCTGTACACTGCTCCATATACATACCCTGAGAACTTCGGTCTACCATCCGCAGACTGATGGGTTGGTAGAAAGGTTTAACCGAACCCTCAAGGCTATGATAAGGAAGGTGGTAAGTCGGAATGGGAAGGATTGGGACACCCTACTACCCTACCTTATGTTCGCTATCCGGGAGGTACCTCAGGCCTCAACTGGGTTTTCCCCCTTCAAGTTATTATACGGGCGTCACCCCCGGGGCATACTAGATATCGCCAAAGAGATCTGGGAAGAGGAACCCAATGAGGGGAGAAATATAATAGAGCATGTAATGCAGATGCGAGACCGGATAGCCTGGGTTACCCCTATTGTATGGGAACATTTGGAGAAGGCACAGGAGGCCCAGCAAACCCATTACAATCGCCAGGCAAAAGTGCGACAGTTCCAACCAGGGGATCGGGTTATGGTGTTGGTACCCACGGCAGAAAGCAAGCTTCTGGCCCAATGGCAGGGGCCCTATGAGGTGGTTGAACCCGTGGGGGAAGTAACCTACAAGGTGCGGCAGCCAGGACGCAGAAAACAAGAACAGATTTATCACGTTAACCTTCTGAAACCCTGGCATGCACAACGGTCCAAAAAGACCTAACGCAGGAAAACAAGCCTTCCAAACAGGTGAGAGTGTCTCCCGATTTAACACCAGACCAGAAGAATGAGGTGTCTGAGATGATCTTCCGGAACCAAGATGTGTTCTCGACAAAACCGGGTCAAACAACCGAGACATATCACTACATCGTCACGAACCCTGAGGCCAGCGTAACAATGAGGCCCTATCGGGTGCCAGCGGCAAAAAGGGAGGAAATAAAAGCAGAAGTAAAAAAAAATGCTGGAGTTGGGGATCATCGAAGAATCCCACAGTCAGTGGTCCAGCCCAATCGTGCTGATGCCCAAACCTGATGGCACCACAAGATTTTGCAACGACTTCCGACGACTAAACGAAGTATCCCAGTTCGATGCGTACCCCATACCTCGCATAGATGAGCTAGTGGACTGTCTGGGTAATGCCCGGTACTTGACTACCCTAGACTTGACAAAGGGGTACTGGCAGATTCCCCTTGCAGAAGACGCAAAGGAAAAGACTGCGTTCTCTACACCAGAGGGTCTTTTTCAATATACTGTCCTCCCTTTTGGACTACATGGGGCCCCAGCTACCTTCCAGCGCCTCATGGACAAGCTATTACGCCCGCATAACAGTTATGCTGCTGCCTACTTGGACGATGTGGTCATTCATACTCCAGACTGGGAAACCCACCTGGAGAAGGTGGAGGCAGTCCTCGATACCTTCAGGCGAGCTGGCCTTACAACAAAGCCTGCCAAGTGCGCTGTAGGGTTTACGGAGGCCAAATATCTTGGCTACATTGTGGGAAAAGGTCTGGTAAAACCCCAAGTGAACAAGTTAGAGGCCATCCAAAATTGGCCCCGACCAAGTCGCAAGAAACAAGTCCGGGCGTTCCTAGGTGTGGTGGGGTATTACCGACGATTTATCCCCCACTTTGCCACAAGGGCAAGCCCCCTGACAGACCTAGTGAAAGCCCGTGGACCTGATCTGGTGAGATGGTCTGACGCAGCAGAGGAAGCATTCACAGACCTACGGACTGCCTTCTGCAGTAACCCCGTACTGATAGCCCCTGATTTCACCAAGGAGTTTATCCTGCAGATGGATGAATCGGAAGTAGGGTTGGGGGCCGTTCTATTACAGATGGTCGGGGAGGAGGAACACCCAATTCTATACCTCAGTTGGAAACTCCTTCCAAGGGAACAAAAATATGCAGTGGTGGAGAGAGAATGCCTCGCTGTAAAATGGGCCATGGAAACATTGCGCTACTACCTGCTCGGGCGCAGATTTGTCCTCGTGACCGACCATGCCCCTCTTCAATGGATGCAGCGGAACAAAAAGAACACAAGGGTGACCAG
Organism: Terrapene triunguis; assembly: GCF_002925995.2. Taxonomy (NCBI): domain Eukaryota; kingdom Metazoa; phylum Chordata; order Testudines; family Emydidae; genus Terrapene; species Terrapene triunguis. Next base: position 3,814 of record NW_020691594.1, read on the forward strand.
ATGGTTCTTATCCCTCCAACCTTTCCAGTTCCGTGTGCAACACAGAGCAGGGAGCCGTCATGGCAACGCCGATGGTTTGTCATGTGTGCACTGTCTGGCGTCCCAAGCTGCCCAACCCCTTGGCGTTGAGCAGGGGGGAGGGATATGTGACAGACCCAGACCAGTGGGGTACAGGAGTCTGGTAGAGGGCAAATATACTGGTCACTGGATGAGTAGTTTTCTGTTCCCTGAGTGACCAGAGCAGGGGCTGCACTAGAGTAATCAGGAACCTGCTAGAACCAGTTAAGGCAGGCAGGCTAATTAGGACACCTGGAGCCAATTAAGAAGAAGCTGCTAGAATCAACTAAGGCAGGCTAATCAGGGCACCTGGGTTTTAAAAGGAGCTCACTTCAGTTTGTGGTGCGAGTGTGAGGAGCTGGGAGCAAGAGGCGCAAGGAGCAGAGAGTGAGAGCGTGTGCTGCTGAAGGACTGAGGAGCACAAGTGTTATCAGACACTAGGAGGAAGGTCCTGTGGTGAGAATAAGGAAGGTGTTTGGAGGAGGCCATGGGGATAGCCCAGGGAGTTGTAGCTGTCATGCAGCTGTTACAGGAGGCACTATAGACAGCTGCAGTCCACAGGGCCCTGGGCTGGAACCCGGAGTAGAGGGCGGGCCCGGGTTCCCCCCAAACCTCCCAATTGACCTGGACTGTGGGTTCTTCCAGAGGGGAAGGTCTCTGGGCTGTTCCCCAACCCACATGGTGAATCTCTGAAGCAAGAAAATCCGCCAATAAGCGCAGGACCCACCAAGATAGAGGAGGAACTTTGTCACACTGGTGTTAGCAGTGGGATCTTGGGGTGCACAGCGCGGCGGAAGAAGGAGGGTGATTTAAAAAAAAAAAAAGGAGAGGGTTTATTTTTTTTCACCACAATGAA
>NW_020691594.1:4826-12224 GCF_002925995.2 Terrapene triunguis
GGCCCAGAAGGCCTACCATGATCTGCCTGAAGAGGCTGCGGCAGACTACCCCCAGCTGAAAGCAGAGATCCTGGCCAGATCTGGGGTAACGACAGCAGTGCGGGCCCAGCAGTATCACGGTTGGAGGTATCAGGAAGACAAAACCCCACGGTCCCAATTGTATGACCTCATCCATCTCACATGAAAGTGGTTGCAAACAGAGTCCCGGAGTCCGGAAGAGATACTAGCGGTTCTGGTCATCGACCAATACATGAGGGGACTACCACCAGACCTTCGTGTTTGGGTAAGCCAAAACGAACCCTCCACCTATGACGAGGTTTTCACCCTGGTAGAAAGGCGAAGAACAGCGAGGGAGCTGACCCGACCAGTTAAGGAAGAGGCACCCCGGGTTAAACTAGCAGCACCAAGCCCTAAAGTTCGGGTGACTGGGCCACCAGGAGGGCCCAGGTGGAAAAAGAGAGAGGCTGAAGGCCCATCAGAGGCCACAAAGAGTCGGAGCACTGAGGGAGAAGAGGATCGTGATGTTAGACTGCCCAAACCAAGAGATCGGGGAACACCTAGGGCTCCATACAGATGTTATGCCTGCAGGGAGTGGGGACACATAGCTGCACAGTGTCCCAATGCTGAGGAGCCTATGCAGTGCAACCTGTGGAACTGGGCAGATCCATGCTCCCTAATCCACCTTGTGGGGGTCTCACTAACCCCACATATGTATACCAGACCAGTGAAACTAAATGGGGTAGGGACCACGGCACTGGTTGATTCGGGGAGTGCTATCACACTTATCTCAGGGAAGCTCGTGAAGCGTAGTCAGCTGCTACAGGCTAAACGTAGGGGATAACATATGTCCATGGGACAGTTAGTTACTACCCCACCATCCCAGTAAAAATCGAGATCCAAAGGAACACTACTGAGGTAGCACCAGGTGTAGTCCCTAAACTCCCATACCCGGTGCTCATAGGGAGGGACTTCCCAGGGTTTGGAAACTTACTCCCAGTAGGGGGATTGGAGAAAGATGGGGACCCTAAAATTGGTGAGGCATCCACAGTAGACTGTCAACCCCCAGTCTTCTCTGAAATATCCCCAGATTTGTTCTCCACTCCCAGACAGGGTAGAAAGACAAAAAGGGAAAGAAGGGCAGCTAAGGCCTTGGGAACCCGAATACTGACCCAAAGCCAGAGGGTCGCTCTTGTAGGTAGGCGGACCTGTGCAGCTGAAAAGGAGGCCACGCAGGAGGGAGAAGCACCTGAGTCTGACCCTCACCCTAATGCTTCTGAACCAGTAGAGGCAACAGAGACTGGGCCGCTAGATCTTGGGCAGATTAGCCCCGGGCAGGGCCGGCTTTAGGAAGTGCGGGGCCCGATTCGAACAGTTTTGACGGGGCCCGACAGGAATGACTAAAAAAAAGAAAAAAAACACGTAAAAAAAACAAGTGGGGCTTGTACTCACCGGGCCGTGCGCCTAGTCTTCGCGGCGGGTCCTTCACTTGCTCCAGGTCTTTGGTGGCACTGAAGGACCCGCCGCCAAAGTGCCGCCAAAGACCCGGAGTGAGTGAAGGACCTGCCGCCAAAGTGCCACCAAAGACCCGGAGCGCCGCCAGGTGAGTAAAAATTAAAAAGACGCCTCTAGCCAGGGAAGGGATTCTCTGCCACTTGCCCCCCACTCTGGGCGGCCCTGCCACTGGGCGCGGGGCCCTCTTAGGCGCGGGGCCCGATTTGGGGGAATTGGTGGAATTGGCCTAAAGCCGGCCCTGGCCCCGGGAGAGGAAATTTTGGACGGGACCAGACAGAAGACCCAAGGTATGACAACATTAGGAAGGAAGTGACTGAAATAGATGGAGTCCCCGTGGAAGCATTGCCTATATTCATTCAAAGGACAAATATAGACAAATAACACAGGAATGCAGGGGCAAGATTAGAAAGGCAAAGGCACAAAATGAGCTCAAACTAGCTACAGGAATAAAGGGAAACAAGAAGACTTTTTATCAATACATTAGAAGCAAGAGGAAGACCAAAGACAGGATAGGCCCACTGCTTAGTGAAGAGGGAGAAACAGTAACAGGAAACTTGGAAATGGCAGAGATGCTTAATGACTTCTTTGTTTCAGTCTTCACCGAGAAGTCTGAAGGAATGCCTAACATAGTGAATGCTAATGGGAAGGGGGTAGGTTTAGCAGATAAAATAAAAAAAGAACAAGTTAAAAATCACTAAGGGTATGTCTACACTACGAGAGTAGTTCGATTTTAGTTAAATCGAATATGTGCAATCGATATTAGAAAGTCGAACGTGTGTGTCCACACTAAGGACAGTAATTCGACTTTGTCAGTCCACACTACCAGGGAAAGCGTCGACATTGGAAGCGGTGCACTGTGGGCAGCTATCCCACAGTTCCCGCAGTCCCCGCTGCCCATTGGAATTCTGGGTCGAGCCCCCAATGCCTTCTGGGTAAAAAAATGTGGCGAGGGTGCTTTTGGGTAACTGTCGTCATCCGTCAGTCACTACCGCCCTGCCTCCCTCCCTCCCTGAAAGCGCCGGCGGGAAATCAGTTCGCGCACTTTTTGATCAGTGACAGCGCGGACGCCACAGCACTGCGATCATGGATCCCGCTGCGACCATCGCTGCAGTTGTGGCCGTTCTCAACACCTCGCAGCTTATCATACACCTTTCCCTGAGGCAGATGCAGAGAAATCAGGCGAGGAGGCTACGGCACCGCCGTGAGGGCCTGAAGTCGGAGAGTAGCACAGAGCTGTCAGAAACCACGAGCCCCAGCGCCCAGGACATCACGGTGGCAATGGGGCATGTGGATTTTGTTGAACGGCGATTCTGGGCCCGGGAAACAAGCACGGACTGGTGGGACCGCATAGTGCTTCAGGTCTGGGATGAATCCCAGTGGCTGCGAAACTTTCGCATGCGGAAGGGGACTTTCCTGGAACTTTGTGACTTGCTGTCCCCTGCCCTGAAGCGCAAGGACACCCGCATGCGAGCAGCCCTGACTGTCCAGAAGCGAGTGGCCATAGCCCTCTGGAAGCTTGCAACGCCGGACAGCTACCGGTCAGTCGCGAACCACTTTGGCGTGGGCAAATCTACCGTAGGGGTTGTTGTCATGCAAGTAGCCAAGGCAATCGTCAAGGTACTGCTGTCAAAGGTAGTGACCCTGGGAAACGCGCAGGCCATCATAGATGGCTTCGCTGCGATGGGATTCCCAAACTGCGGTGGGGCTATAGATGAGACTCACATCCCTATCCTGGGACCGGGCCACCAGGCCAGCCAGTACATCAATAGAAAGGGATACTTTTCAATGGTGCTGCAAGCACTGGTGGACCATCGGGGACAGTTTACAAACATCTACGTCGGATGGCCGGGCAAGGTTCATGACGCTCGCGTGTTCAGGAACTCTGGTCTGTTTAGACGGCTGCAGGAAGGTATTTACTTCCCGGACCACAAGATAACTGTTGGGGATGTGGAGATGCCTACAGTGATCCTCGGGGACCCAGCCTACCCGCTAATGCCTTGGCTCATGAAGCCCTATACTGGCACCCTGGACACAGAAAAAGAACTCTTCAACTACCGGCTGAGCAAGTGCAGAATGGTGGTGGAGTGTGCTTTTGGCCGTCTCAAGGGGAGATGGAGAAGCTTACTGACTCGCTGTGATCTCAGCGAAACCAATATCCCCATCGTTATTGCAGCTTGCTGTGTGCTCCACAATCTGTGTGAGAGCAAGGGGGAGACCTTTATGGCGGGGTGGGAGGTTGAGGCAAATAGCCTGGCTGCTGATTACGCCCAGCCAGACAGCCGGGCGATTAGAAGAGCCCAGCGGGACGCGCTGTGCATCCGGGAGGCTTTGAAAGCCAGTTTCAAGGCTGAGCAGGGTACCCAGTGACTTTTAAGTTTGTGGACACAGAAGCAGAACTTGCCCCCGTTTCTTTACCCAGTTGCCGTCGACTATCCTCTCCAATTACATACCCCCTTCACCCCCTTCCCAAAAAATAAAATCTGTTCTGTTTTGTTAATGGACACCGTTGTCTTTATTACTGTTTTCGCGGGAATGTTTTAAACCTGGGACGCAGACTGTGGCGGGGGGCGGGTTTACGGTTGTGATGCAAATGATGCTTCTAAACTCCAGGAATGACAGGCTCCGCAGTGGTGGACTGGTTGTTTCAACGGAGCCTGCCAGCCCTCCTGGCCGGGACTGCGTGTATGTCTCGGCTATGTGACTGTCTTGCAGGGGGAGGAGGGTTACAGATCCCCTGCTGCGCGGCTCTGTGATGCAGGGTAAGGACCGCTGCATAAGATCTGTAACTGCCCTCCCCCGCCACCAAGTCACAGAGCAACATCACCCCCCCCCACCACACAAAACATGAAAACCACCTCCCAGACTGACCAGGATAACTAGTCACTGCACTGTATATGTGCCCTGCTGCTGCACCTGCCCCCTGCTAAAGGTGACTGTCCTGTCCAATGACCAAGCCCCTTCCCCCCCCTTCAGACAGACTCCCCTCCAAAAGAAGAGGATGGAAACAGAAATGAACAGAAACGTATTCTTTATTAACAACCGCACATGGAACGGGGGCGTGAAACTTGGACGGGGTCTTGTGTGAGGCGGGTAGGAAAGGACTTTTCAAATTTTGGGGAATGAGAGCCTTCTAGTGGTAGAGCAGTCCGCAGGGGTGGAGTGAAATTTTTCACGGCCCCTTCCACCCCTCCATGTTTGGACTTTGGGTGAGGGGGGTATGGGACTTGGTGGCGGGGCAGGGCAGTTACAGAGAGACTGCAGCGGGGCTCTCTCCTCCTGCCTCCGGTCCTGCAGAACATCCACAAGGCGGCGGAGCGTGTCCGTTTGCTCCCTCATTAGTCCAAGCAGCGTTTGAGTAGCCTGCCTGTCCTCCTGTCGCCACCTCTCCTCCCGTTCAATGTTTGCCCGGTGCATTTGGGACAAGTTCTCCCTCCACTGTGTCTGCTGGGCTGCCTGTGCTCGGGAGCATCCCATTAGTTCAGCAAACATGTCTTCCCGTGTCCTCTTCTTCCTCCTCCTAATGTGCGCTAGCCTCTGGGCAGATGTGGCTGTGGGAATTGGAAAAAGGGAGTGAATTCCTGAGACAGAGCAATGTATCTGTGAACAGAGAACATAGTCTTTCTCTGTGAACAAGACCATGCAGAGCACCTATCACACGCGCACTGAGGACAAGGTCGAATTTTCGGCCCTCTTCTACAGTGCCTGCGGTCTTGCTGTGGCGAGCTGAGGAGCAGGGCTGGACACCGGACTTTGTCTAGCTGGCAAACATGGTAAGCCGTAGACTTGTGGCCGCTTAAAACTTTAAGAGTGGCACTGGCCTCCTTTCACATAGAAAGCAATGCGAGTCTCTGCTGGCAGCAATCCTGCAAGCATGAACTCTGGCCCTGTCCCACCCCCTCGCGGCTGTAAACCGCGTGGCTGTAAACCGGCGGTTGCAGTTCTGTAAAGGGACGGGCAAGCTGTCCCAATACTAACTTTCCCCTACCTAATTCAAAGCAGGGAGTCATGCCAGACATCACCCTCCTGAAGGTCTCGGAGAGCCAGAAGGAGAAGATGCTCCGGGACAGCCTGCAGAAACCGGGTCCATTTGCTGCAATGCTATGCAAGGCCATGATCCCGGAGTACCTGCTGGCGTTGTGGCAGGGAAACGTGTCCTACCACGGGGGGCCTAATAAGCTCTCCCTGCCCAGGAACCTGCTCATGAGGCTGGAAAAACACCTGCAGGAGGCGTATGAGGAGTTCTCCCCGGAGGATCTCGCCTCTATCCCCGCTTACATTGACCAGTTCTTGGCTTAGGTGCCCTTGGAGGGACAAGTGACTGCAGGGTTTTGGGCACTATAATCATGAAGCGGACATTGTGAAATTTTTTTAAAATGGTTCGGACTACATATTGAGGCGCCCAAAGACAGACTAATCATGATACACTTTGCACAGATTCCCCTTTTGTTTGACTTTCCTGTTTACATGTTTTGAAGCACTTTACCCACTGTTAATATTTTAAATCTTCCTGTTTTGTTGTAAATAAATGTTTACATGTTTGAAAGCACTTTAGCTACTGTTAATATTTTAAATATGCCAGTTATGTTGTAAATAAATGTTTAGATATTTAAAACACTTACTGCTTGATCCTTCCCCTGAATCTGTGTCTGGGGTAAGGGCGGGGGACGGTTGGTAGGGGATCTCTGTCAGGGTGATGAAGAGCTCCTGGCTGTCGGGGAAATCAGCGGTGCCAGCGCTGTCGACTGCCTCGTCCTCCTCATCTCCTTCTTCATCTTCCCCGTCCGCTAACATGTCGGAGGAACCGGCCGCGGACAATATCCCATCCTCAGAGTCCACGGTCAGGGGTGGGGTAGTGGTGGCGGCCGCACCTAGGATGGAATGCAGTGCCTCGTAGAAACGGGATGTGTGGGGCTGGGATCCAGAGCGTCCGTTTGCCTCTTTGGTCTTCTGGTAGCCTTGTCTCAGCTCCTTGATTTTCACGCGGCACTGCGTTGCATCCCGGCTGTAGCCTCTCTCTGCCATGGCTTTAGAGATCTTCTCATAGGTCTTTGCATTCCGTCTTTTGGAGCGCAGCTCGGCAAGCACGGACTCATCTCCCCACACAGCGATGAGATCCAAGACTTCCCGATCCGTCCATGCTGGGGCCCTCTTTCTATTGGATTGCACGGCCATCTCTGCTGGAGAGCTCTGCATCGTTGCCACTGCTGCCACTGCTGCTGAGCTCGCCACGGTGTCCAAACAGAAACTGCACTTCAAACTGCCCAGACAGGAAAAGGAATTCAAATTTTCCCGGGGTGTGGCTGGTCAGAGCATCCGAGCTCGGACTGCTGTCCAGAGCGTCAACAGAGTGGTGCACTGTGGGATAGCTCTCGGAGCTATTAGCGTCAATTTCCATCCACACCTAGCCTAATTCGATATGGCCATTTCGAATTTAGCGCTACTCCTCTCGTTGGGGAGGATTACAGAAATCGATTTAAAGAGAGCTCTATGTCGAACTAAATGGCTTCGTGGTGTGGACAGGTGCAGGGTTAATTCGATATAACGGCGCTAAATTCGACATAAAAGCCTAGTGTAGACCAGGCCTGATGAAAAGTTAGATGCCTGCAAGTCACCAGGGCCTGATGAAATGCATCCTAGAATACTCAAGGAGCTAATAGAGGAGGGATCTGAGCCTCTAGCTATTATCTTTGGAAAATCATGGGAGACGGGAGAGATTCCAGAAGACTGGAAAAGGGCAAATATAGTGCCCATCTATAAAAAGGGAAATAAAAACAACCCAGGAAACTACAGACCAGTTAGTTTAACTTCTGTGCCAGGGAAGATAATGGAGCAAGTAATTAAGGAAATCATCTGCAAACACTTGGAAGGTGGTAAGGTGATAGGGAA
>NW_020691595.1:0-3332 GCF_002925995.2 Terrapene triunguis
AGTCAGGACCTGTTCAACTACAGGCTGAGCAAGTGCCGAATGGTGGTGGAATGTGCATTTGGCCGTTTAAAAGCGCGCTGGCGCAGCTTACTGACTCGCTCAGACCTTAGCGAAAAGAATATCCCCATTGTTATTGCTGCTTGCTGTGCGCTCCACAATATCTGTGAAAGTAAGGGGGAGACATTTATGGCGGGGTGGGAGGTAGAGGCAAATCGCCTGGCCGCTGATTACGCGCAGCCAGACACCAGGGCGGTTAGAGGAGCACAGCAGGGCGCGGTGCGCATCAGAGAAGCGTTGAAAACCAGTTTTGTGACTGGGCAGGCTACGGAGTGAAACTTCTGTTTGTTTCTCCTTGATGAACCCTCCGCCCCTCCCCCACCACCCGGTTAACTCTACTTCCCTGCAAACCAACCACCCCACCCTCCCCTACTAGCCTCCCCCCTTCGAGCACCACTTGCAGAGGCAATAAAGTCATTGTTACTTCACATTCATGCATTCTTTATTAATTCAGCACACAACTATGGGGATAATTGCAAAGGTAGGCCTGGATGGGTGGGGGAGGAGGGAAGGAAAAAGACACAGTGAACTTTAAAACTTATTGCACTGGAAATCATCTAGGCTGGAGTGATTGGGTGGCCGGAGGCCCCCCCACCGTGTTCTTGGGCGTCTGGGTGAGGAGGCAATGGGACTTGGGGAGGAGGGCTGTTGGTTACAGAGGGGCTGTAGCGGCGGTCTCTGCTCCTGCTGCCTTTCCTGCAGCTCAACCATACGCAGGAGCATATCACTTTGATGCTCCAGCAGCCGGAGCATCGACTCTTGCTTTCTGAGTACAAGTTGACGCCACCTCTCCTCTTCAGCCCGTGTTTCAGCACGCAACTTCTCCTCTTCAGCCCGCGATTCAGCACGCCACCTCTCCTCTCGCTCATATTGGGCTTTTTTAAAATCAGTCATTGACTGCCTCCACGCATTCTGCTGTGCTCTGTCAGCGTGGGAGGCAGTCTGTAGTTCAGTAAACATTTCGTCACGCGTCCTTCGCTTCCTTCTTCGAATATTCACTAGCCTCTGCGAAGGAGTAAGATTTGCAGCTGGTGGAGAAGGGAGAGGTTGTTAAAAAAGATACATTTTAGAGAACAATGGGTAGACTCTTTCACGTTAGATTTTGCTGTTCACAACATCACACAGCACATGTGCTTTCGTTACAAGGTCGCATTTTTCCTCTTATATTGAGAGTCTCCTGGTTTGGTGTGAGAGATCACTCACGCAGTGCCAGGACACAGATTTCAGCTTGCAGGCAGCCATGGTAAGACATACAGTCTTTGGGCTTTTTTAACCTTCTTAACATGTGGGGATGGTTTCAAACAGTACTGCCCTCATTTCCCATACCAAGCACCCGTTTGGTTGGCCATTTAAAATGGGTTTCCAATGTAAAAGGAGGGGCTGCAATTTCAGGTTTAACATGCAGCACAAACCCAACTAACTCCCCTACCCCACACACCCAATTCTCTGGGATGGTCACTTCACCCCTCCCCCCCACCGCGTGGTTAACAGCGGGGAATATTTCTGTTCAGCAGAGCAGGAAGGGGCACCTCTGAATGTCCCCTTAATAAAATCGCCCCATTTCAACCAGGTGACCGTGAATGATATCACTCTCCTGAGGATAACAAAGAGCGATAAGGAATGGATGTTGTCTGCATGCCAGCAAACACCGGGACCATACGCTGCCATGCTTTGTTATGCAATGATTCCAGACTACGTGCTACTGGCCTGGCGTGGTAAAGTGTCCTACCATGGCGGACGGGATAAGGCAGCCCTCCCCAGAAACCTTTTGCAAAGGCTTTGGGAGTACATGAAGGAGAGCTTTCTGGAGATGTCCCTGGAGGATTTCCGCTCCATCCCCATACACGTTAACAGACTTTTCCAGTAGCTGTACTGGCCGCGATTGCCAGGGCAAATTAATCATTAATCATTAAACACGCTTGTTTTTAAACCATGTGTAATATTTACAAAGGTACACTCACCAGAGGTCCCCTGTGTGCCCTCAGGGTCTTGGGTGAGTTCGGGGGTTACTGCTTCCAGGTCCAGGGTGACAAACATATCCTGGCTGTTGGGGTAACTGGTTTCTCCGCTTCCTTGCTGCTGTGAGCTATCTATGTTCTCTCTATCCTCATCTTCCTCGTCCGCCGAACCCACTTCCCTGTTTCCAGAGAGGGACTGATAGCACACGCTTGGGCTAGTGGTGGCTGCACCCCCTAGAATGGCATGCAGCTCCGCGTAGTAGGGGCATGTTTGCGGCTCAGCCCCGGACCTTCCGTTTGCGTCTCTGGCTTTGTGGTAGGCTTGCCTTAGCTCCTTAATTTTCACGCGGCACTGCTGTGCGTCCCTGTTATGGCCTCTGTCCTTCATGGCCTTGGAGACCTTTTCTAATGTTTTGCCGTTTCTTTTACTGTTTCGGAGTTCGGCGAGCACTGCTTCATCTCCCCAGATGGCGATCAGATCCCGTACCTCCCGCTCGGTCCAGGCTGGAGCTCTTTTGCGATCCTGGGACTGGGACTGGGACTCCATCATGGTTACCTGTGCTGATGGGCTCTGCATGGTCACCTGTGCTCTCCACGCTGAGCAAACAGGAAATGAAATTCAAACGTTCGCGGGGCTTTTCCTGTCTACCTGGCCAGTGCATCTGAGATGAGAGTGCTGTCCAGAGCGGTCACAATGAAGCACTGTGGGATAGCTCCTGGAGGCCAGTAATGTCGAATTCCGTCCACACTAACCCAATTCCGACCCCCTAAGGCCGATTTTATCGCTAATCCCCTTGTCGAGGTGGTGTTAGGAAACCGGTTCAAAGGGCCCTTTAAGTCGAAAGAAAGGGCTTCGTAGTGTAAACGTGTCCAGGCTTAAGTCGATTTAATGCGGCTAAAGTCGACCTAAACTCGTAGTGTAGACCAGGCCTCAGTCCTTGGGTCTGGGACTGGTGCACAGGAGCAAAGAGGATCTGTGTGCTCTATATTGTCCCACCCCAGAGCAGGTCGGTTAGGAGCTGAGCCTTAGTTCTTCGCCCCCGTGCACCAGCCAATGTTATTTTGCTACTGTATAGACCTTGAGTGCCACCCATTGCTCAACGCTGTGCTTGAAGACGTGTTGATTTAGTTGCACAATAGAATTGCTAAAGCCACAAATGAAGGGAGGACAGAGAGAGATGCCAGGTAGTATGCAATATACGTCATTAGTTTCATTACATTAAAAAAAAGTAATTGGTAATTCTAGGTGCTGTAGCAGCTGATAAGATTTATGAAAAGTGAGTCAGTTTAAGTAATGAAAACTGCTAACTCTTCAAA
>NW_020691596.1:0-10267 GCF_002925995.2 Terrapene triunguis
AAAAAAAAAAGGTTTTATTAGGTAGTCCACTGGCCAGACTTGCCACCACAACCCCGCCCCGCCCCCTCCTTCACTGCAGTCCAGGAGACAATTTCCTGTCTAACAGTCATCGAAAATACCACTTTGAGTGTTTATATCCTATTTTGTCTCCAAACAAAAATAAATAAATAAATACAAATACCCCAAGGGGTCACAGAGTTCAGTGAAAATCCTACAGGCTTTTCCTGAACCAATAATAGATAGTGACCTCTGGCCCTCTTTTTGCATAAGAATTAACATCAGTATTCAGGAGTCACTGCTGTGACTGGGGACTACGCAAATGCCAGATTCTGATTTAAAACTCTGATTTTTTTTTAAAGAACCCAGAAGAAAAGGGGGGACTTGGAGCTCATCTGCATTACAGATCAGGTCTCTTTGAGAAAATCAACCATCCATAATTCATTACATGTTTCCTGCAGGGCCTGGAGACAGCAGAGATCCTAGCAACAGAGTCATAGCAACAGCAGCAAATCCCAGCCAATCCAGTGTTAGGCTTTCTGATCCCATTTAACCAATCAGGGACGGCGACAGAGACAGAAATATTGTCAGCCAACTGGTAATACTGTCATGAGCCTAGTTTTCTACTAATCTGCTATTGGAATTCTCACTAACAACTAATACATTGACTGGGACAAAAATATCTGAGGCCATGTCACTGATGTGCTGATTTTTTCTATAGGAAATACTGGGTAAATCTGAAACTCTATTCAACAAAACCTTAAAAACACAGCTAGATTAAGTACAAAATACGTTAAAATATTCAGTCTTTTGATTGATTCTAGAGGAATAATAATATTGATACTTAAGATTGTTTTATTGTAAACAAGAAACTACATTTTAAAATGCTCTTTTATCCCAAGAATCTCTAATCTGTTGAGAACAAGTACTCTTGAAGTTGTGAAATTGTATCGTTAGTTTGTGTTCAGTGTCGCGCTTGTCAGGTTAATGATTTAAGGTTAGATTGTGGGCCCTTGATCCCACACGTGAGTAGTTATTCATCTCAGTAGTTTCCTTGACATCAATGGGAATATTCAGATGAGTAAGTAATGACCAATAGGACTCAGGAGTTTACAGTCTAGCCCCTCACACGGTGCTTATTTTAACATAAATCCACATTTTCAAAAAGAACAAATCAGTAATAAACTATAAAATCCCCAGAGAGAGAGAGAGAGAGAGTGGCTATGAACACATTTCATTTTAGTTACATAACTAGATGAATGGGATTCATTAATCAAATGGCCCTGTCTTAGCCTAATAAATTGGCTTTGTACTTACAGTATGTGTAATTATTTATACGAAAGCAGTATCCTGTTAACTACACGGGTTACTGCTAGAATGAGCACAAATTTCAGGAGCTGTTACCTATTCGCAGAAAGATCCTATAAACCCCTTTGTCCTGAATGGCGCTCTAGATACAATTCATCACTGTGCTCCTTAGACTTGATCCCACAAGGCGCTGTTCAGTTTCCCCAGAGGTGTGGCTTGAGCACCTTCAAATCCCACTGGAACTCAGAAGGTTGAGGACATTCAGTATCTAGAACGATCGCAGCAATAGGAGCTACTACTGCATTTTCTAATGTTCAGCAACATCAGCCCATCCTTTTTGTACAGTGAGGGGCAACTTCTCCCTAGGTAGAAATGAGTGTGGCTCTATTGGCCTCTTTGATGACAGTTTAGATCAGCTGACGGGCTAGCATTATGGCCCCATACTACATACAAACTACACTCAGCAAACTAGAAGAACTACTCAGCATCTCAAGAGCAGGCTGGGTGAGGGTTTTTGTTTAGATATATTTTCCTCACAATAGTAATTTGCCTTTCAACGGACAACTTATGTCTCTCCCAAAGATCCGACCAATGGTTGACCATTGGACAGTGCATTTAGGAACCTACCATCATTCCTCATTATTTTCCCTGTTCTGCTGCTGCTGGCCCTGGGCAGTGCTCGGCCTGAGGCAGTGCAGGACATGAAAAGGAAGCTCTGGAGACATGGTGGGGAAAAGGGCAAAAAATAGCTTTCTGGGGCAGATCCTCAGCTGATGAAAATTGTCTTCAATGGCACTATGACAATTTACCCCAGCAGAGGATCTGCCCCATAGATATTCAGGCTTAGGGCCTGATCCTGATTCCACAACAATGGGAGCTTTACTACTGACTTCCACAAGAGGCAGAGACAGCCATATACATAACATGTTTTTGTCCATTATAGAAATATAATCCAGATCAATTATAGGTCTGAGGGTCCAGGTCTGGATTCCAGCCTGTCTCCCCATCAAAGTTCAGGGCTGTGATTTGCTGCCATGTATGGAGCACGTAGCATTGGTGCTCTTGTGGTCTGCGCTGACTGTCTGTTTCCAGGTGCAATTCAGGGTCTTGATTTTACATTACAATCCCCTAACTCAGTGGTTTTCAATCATTGTATTCTAGGAGTCCCTATTTGTAATATATTAGTGGACAGACAACAGCTACCCCATCTCCTCACACCATGCCCGAGCACAGCTGTCATATCTCTGCTTTTTCTGTTGTCTTCTTCTCCCTCCTTTTCTGTTGTCATTCTTTCACCTACCCCACTGTTCATCTTGTTTTCCTCTCCTCTTATTTATAGTTGCTTTTGACCTTATGTTTTACCCCTGCCCCCCTCTGTTTCTCATTTTCCCTTGCTTACCAGAAGGCTGAATGGTGCTTTAGGGGTGGATGTATGAGGGGAGTCCATTCATTGCAATGGATGTCAGGACTCATGCTCTCTCTCAGCTAAACTCTGTCCTGGGAGAACAAGCACACAGAGTAAGGGCTGCCAAGCAGCCTCCTGAACCTCTAGCTCTGTACACATGCATTTTATTTTATTTTGGTTTAGAATAAATAAGAAGAGCTCATCCACAAGCATCAAGGAGCTAGCTAGCCTTCTGCCCACCACAGCCTGTTTGCAAGGTGAATCCAGGATCATGCAGTTTTGCTCACCCTCTCTGCAGGATGGTTGGCCCCTGGGTTGGGAAACACTGTGGTTTGGGTCATAGACCTTTTCTATTTCCATGCATCAGCCCGGATGTTGGGATCATTGGGCTGTTCATACTAATCCCTGGAGTTTTAGAGCTGCTGGCCGGGTATTCCCAATGAGTGCCCTAAGCCTGGAACTCATTTCACCCTTGGTCTAACAAAGCTGCAATTTGGTGACCTTTAGTTCACACTGTAGGGCCAATCTATTCACTCGGCACTTCCTGAGCAGGTGGCATTAAGCAGTGGGTTTCTTTTTGTGGGCTGGGATGTCCTGTTTGACCTTTGTCAGTTCTTATTACTTTCATTGCACTATATGATGTTTTCAACTGATTGTAAATTCAAGTAAAGAGTATTGGTGGTAGAGCGGCTTGAAACTTTTCTAATTTTTTTTTTTTAAATTTATAAAAATGGCCTTTATTCTAAAGCAAAGGTTTTTGGAAAAAATTCTCAAGTATGTGGAAAAAAATATTTTTTTGTGAAAAAGTCATCCCTTTTTTAATTTTTATAATAAAAATGCTGTCAACTATTCCATTTACCAAAAATTCATTTTACAGTAAATGAAAAAGGGTTGATAGGATTTTCAATAAAAAAATTACATAAAAATATTTTTTGAAGGACAAAAATTTTTGAAAGAAAAAAAGTTTGTTTTAAACTGTTTGAAACTATACCCATTTTAACATTTTTTTGGTGACAATGGGTTTGCACCTTTCAGCCAGCTGTAATCGATGGCACATATTTTACAAATCATAAAGGTATCAAGCAAAAGTATTGGATGCCTAGCTGATGCTTCATAGTTGCTGCAATTGTAAAGACAAAAGTTGACCAGAAGACACGTCCTCTGCATTCTCTCTCAAAATATTCCCTCTCATTACCATTTACTCAAGGTCTTCTTCACACTCCTTCAATTCACATACCAACCTCCCACTGCCCATGCTCACTCACATCTTTCCTTAAGAACCACTTCTTCTGTGAAAGTTTCCGGCACTGCTCTTCTCACTGTTACTGTCTCCAGGCCTTCTGGCACTTGGACTATTGCATCCACCTGAGTTAGATGGTCAGCTCTACCATAGGGGCCTTGGGAGATGGCTGCCCTTCCTTTGCCACACACACGCACACACACACTCCTCAACCCCCCCCCCCCCCCACACACACACACACACAACTTGGGAGAGAATCATAGCGTCTTAGTCAGGAAAACTCAGGCAGTTCCCCTTAAGAAATTTCCTATAAAACATCCTAGGGGAGCTACAGAATTCTCTGGGGATGAGGCCTTCATATCATACCAGCAGATCCAAGAAAGAGAGAGGAATTGTTCTGCAGGGATGGTTGCAATGATGCCCAGCTGTTCTGGCTGCCGTACCACCTGGCTTCATGGCTCTGCTATTGGCTGAGCACCTGTGGCTGCTTGATAGAAGCCATGGAGGGATACTGGGGCAAATAATGTCAATGGAACTATTCATGTGCTTACAGTTATGAATGTGCTTCAGTAATTTATTGTATCAGGACCTGGCTGAATATTTAAGGTATTCCCAATCTTATATGGGATAGTGCATTTATAAAAGTGTGAGAACTGTCATTTTCCTGCATGTTAGCTTTAGGGTATTAAACATAAAATAAAAGCCACTGAATGAACAGTTTAAAAATATAATTATTTGGTTCAGAAAAACATGACCTACATTTTCTGTGACTGCAGATTGCTAATGTGTTTTCCATTTTAATGTATCTTAGAGAGAATCACTTCCACAGAACAATCATATACGTTCACATGCACACACGCACGCACGCGCGCGCACACACACACACACAGAGTATTTTCAGCAAACTGCATCTTAGACATTTCTGGGTTTTAAGCATCATCAAGTCCCTAATGACACATCTTTATCTTGTTTTGGTTTGGGTTTTTTAATGGAGTTTGATGAATACTCTACCATTGTGGAAGGTTTGGGATGGGAAATGCAGTTTTCATCTTAACCATGTTCTTCGCCATAAAATCTTTTAATAACAGAATAATAATAATAATGGTCAGTCTAGAAATTGGTCTCTTAGAAATTGACAGATGGTCAAAGCAGGTAATAACAGGTGTTTTCAATGTCTGCCTTTTCTGTATTCACTGTATTTAATTAATTTGCTCCATTTACTGTTTTTAGTTGCTTGTTGGTTCTTAAATAACAGAACATTTTACTTAATAATCCTGGAAAACAGGTCATGATTGTACCTATGAATCACATGGGGGCTACTGTGTATTTCATCTTCATTTCAGAGCTCCTACTTAAGTCATTTACTTCTCCCTGAGGAAGAATCATGAAGCAGCTGAAACTGTAGGGTGTGAAAGCATAAACCCCACTATAGAATTTGCAGAAATGTATCTGATTGGTTTACATTAATTTCAGTGCTGGGTAAATTGCTTAACGTGTGGCTGAATTGAATACCGGACTTCAAAGGAAAATGGTGGGCCTGATTCTCCTCTCACTAATGTCATGATCCTTTAAGGTACTCAGTGCCCTCCCCTTCAATGGATTTTCAGTGAGAGCTGCAGGAGCTCCACACTTTGCAGGATCAAGCCGTTATAGTGGGTCACATCAGAAGTAACTCTACTGAAATCCATGGCGTTACGTAGGCTTAAAACCAGCATGAGAGAAGAATCAGGCCCATATATCTGAGCCAGATCAATAATTTTCCTGTTCACATCTGTCCATTAAGGTCTGATATAAAGAGGGTTTAAATCATTTTGTCACTAGTATGTGAAAATCTAAAATATTCTTATTTATGCCCAGGCAGCATCTGTTGTGATGATATCACGGATACATATAGAAAAATATTAACATTTAAGTAGCATAGTATACATTGTACCTCCTAACTGATGTGTGTGCAGGAGATTAGGGAAGTTAAATGACTCATCCAAACCTGCTTACTTCCCCACTACCTAAACTTAAAGGATCAAATGCACAGTTCATGTAGTGAATGCCAGCTGGGGAGTTAAATGTGTGCAATTACATTCTGGTTTTCACTTGTATGAAATAGGCACATTGTACATGTAACAGGAACTGAGCACCTCTCTCCAGCCAAATCCTATCAAAGCCATCGATTAGAGACCCAAATTGTGCACAATATGCAGACAGAGGGTCGTAGATCATATTTGGGCAAAGACTCCTTTTACTAAGTGGACAAAAAAAAAAGGTTTTATTAGGTAGTCCACTGGCCAGACTTGCCACCACAACCCCGCCCCGCCCCCTCCTTCACTGCAGTCCAGGAGACAATTTCCTGTCTAACAGTCATCGAAAATACCACTTTGAGTGTTTATATCCTATTTTGTCTCCAAACAAAAATAAATAAATAAATACAAATACCCCAAGGGGTCACAGAGTTCAGTGAAAATCCTACAGGCTTTTCCTGAACCAATAATAGATAGTGACCTCTGGCCCTCTTTTTGCATAAGAATTAACATCAGTATTCAGGAGTCACTGCTGTGACTGGGGACTACGCAAATGCCAGATTCTGATTTAAAACTCTGATTTTTTTTTAAAGAACCCAGAAGAAAAGGGGGGACTTGGAGCTCATCTGCATTACAGATCAGGTCTCTTTGAGAAAATCAACCATCCATAATTCATTACATGTTTCCTGCAGGGCCTGGAGACAGCAGAGATCCTAGCAACAGAGTCATAGCAACAGCAGCAAATCCCAGCCAATCCAGTGTTAGGCTTTCTGATCCCATTTAACCAATCAGGGACGGCGACAGAGACAGAAATATTGTCAGCCAACTGGTAATACTGTCATGAGCCTAGTTTTCTACTAATCTGCTATTGGAATTCTCACTAACAACTAATACATTGACTGGGACAAAAATATCTGAGGCCATGTCACTGATGTGCTGATTTTTTCTATAGGAAATACTGGGTAAATCTGAAACTCTATTCAACAAAACCTTAAAAACACAGCTAGATTAAGTACAAAATACGTTAAAATATTCAGTCTTTTGATTGATTCTAGAGGAATAATAATATTGATACTTAAGATTGTTTTATTGTAAACAAGAAACTACATTTTAAAATGCTCTTTTATCCCAAGAATCTCTAATCTGTTGAGAACAAGTACTCTTGAAGTTGTGAAATTGTATCGTTAGTTTGTGTTCAGTGTCGCGCTTGTCAGGTTAATGATTTAAGGTTAGATTGTGGGCCCTTGATCCCACACGTGAGTAGTTATTCATCTCAGTAGTTTCCTTGACATCAATGGGAATATTCAGATGAGTAAGTAATGACCAATAGGACTCAGGAGTTTACAGTCTAGCCCCTCACACGGTGCTTATTTTAACATAAATCCACATTTTCAAAAAGAACAAATCAGTAATAAACTATAAAATCCCCAGAGAGAGAGAGAGAGAGAGTGGCTATGAACACATTTCATTTTAGTTACATAACTAGATGAATGGGATTCATTAATCAAATGGCCCTGTCTTAGCCTAATAAATTGGCTTTGTACTTACAGTATGTGTAATTATTTATACGAAAGCAGTATCCTGTTAACTACACGGGTTACTGCTAGAATGAGCACAAATTTCAGGAGCTGTTACCTATTCGCAGAAAGATCCTATAAACCCCTTTGTCCTGAATGGCGCTCTAGATACAATTCATCACTGTGCTCCTTAGACTTGATCCCACAAGGCGCTGTTCAGTTTCCCCAGAGGTGTGGCTTGAGCACCTTCAAATCCCACTGGAACTCAGAAGGTTGAGGACATTCAGTATCTAGAACGATCGCAGCAATAGGAGCTACTACTGCATTTTCTAATGTTCAGCAACATCAGCCCATCCTTTTTGTACAGTGAGGGGCAACTTCTCCCTAGGTAGAAATGAGTGTGGCTCTATTGGCCTCTTTGATGACAGTTTAGATCAGCTGACGGGCTAGCATTATGGCCCCATACTACATACAAACTACACTCAGCAAACTAGAAGAACTACTCAGCATCTCAAGAGCAGGCTGGGTGAGGGTTTTTGTTTAGATATATTTTCCTCACAATAGTAATTTGCCTTTCAACGGACAACTTATGTCTCTCCCAAAGATCCGACCAATGGTTGACCATTGGACAGTGCATTTAGGAACCTACCATCATTCCTCATTATTTTCCCTGTTCTGCTGCTGCTGGCCCTGGGCAGTGCTCGGCCTGAGGCAGTGCAGGACATGAAAAGGAAGCTCTGGAGACATGGTGGGGAAAAGGGCAAAAAATAGCTTTCTGGGGCAGATCCTCAGCTGATGAAAATTGTCTTCAATGGCACTATGACAATTTACCCCAGCAGAGGATCTGCCCCATAGATATTCAGGCTTAGGGCCTGATCCTGATTCCACAACAATGGGAGCTTTACTACTGACTTCCACAAGAGGCAGAGACAGCCATATACATAACATGTTTTTGTCCATTATAGAAATATAATCCAGATCAATTATAGGTCTGAGGGTCCAGGTCTGGATTCCAGCCTGTCTCCCCATCAAAGTTCAGGGCTGTGATTTGCTGCCATGTATGGAGCACGTAGCATTGGTGCTCTTGTGGTCTGCGCTGACTGTCTGTTTCCAGGTGCAATTCAGGGTCTTGATTTTACATTACAATCCCCTAACTCAGTGGTTTTCAATCATTGTATTCTAGGAGTCCCTATTTGTAATATATTAGTGGACAGACAACAGCTACCCCATCTCCTCACACCATGCCCGAGCACAGCTGTCATATCTCTGCTTTTTCTGTTGTCTTCTTCTCCCTCCTTTTCTGTTGTCATTCTTTCACCTACCCCACTGTTCATCTTGTTTTCCTCTCCTCTTATTTATAGTTGCTTTTGACCTTATGTTTTACCCCTGCCCCCCTCTGTTTCTCATTTTCCCTTGCTTACCAGAAGGCTGAATGGTGCTTTAGGGGTGGATGTATGAGGGGAGTCCATTCATTGCAATGGATGTCAGGACTCATGCTCTCTCTCAGCTAAACTCTGTCCTGGGAGAACAAGCACACAGAGTAAGGGCTGCCAAGCAGCCTCCTGAACCTCTAGCTCTGTACACATGCATTTTATTTTATTTTGGTTTAGAATAAATAAGAAGAGCTCATCCACAAGCATCAAGGAGCTAGCTAGCCTTCTGCCCACCACAGCCTGTTTGCAAGGTGAATCCAGGATCATGCAGT
This sequence comes from Terrapene triunguis, assembly GCF_002925995.2. Classification (NCBI taxonomy): domain Eukaryota; kingdom Metazoa; phylum Chordata; order Testudines; family Emydidae; genus Terrapene; species Terrapene triunguis. The sequence continues at coordinate 9,188 of NW_020691596.1, forward strand.
TTTGCTCACCCTCTCTGCAGGATGGTTGGCCCCTGGGTTGGGAAACACTGTGGTTTGGGTCATAGACCTTTTCTATTTCCATGCATCAGCCCGGATGTTGGGATCATTGGGCTGTTCATACTAATCCCTGGAGTTTTAGAGCTGCTGGCCGGGTATTCCCAATGAGTGCCCTAAGCCTGGAACTCATTTCACCCTTGGTCTAACAAAGCTGCAATTTGGTGACCTTTAGTTCACACTGTAGGGCCAATCTATTCACTCGGCACTTCCTGAGCAGGTGGCATTAAGCAGTGGGTTTCTTTTTGTGGGCTGGGATGTCCTGTTTGACCTTTGTCAGTTCTTATTACTTTCATTGCACTATATGATGTTTTCAACTGATTGTAAATTCAAGTAAAGAGTATTGGTGGTAGAGCGGCTTGAAACTTTTCTAATTTTTTTTTTTTAAATTTATAAAAATGGCCTTTATTCTAAAGCAAAGGTTTTTGGAAAAAATTCTCAAGTATGTGGAAAAAAATATTTTTTTGTGAAAAAGTCATCCCTTTTTTAATTTTTATAATAAAAATGCTGTCAACTATTCCATTTACCAAAAATTCATTTTACAGTAAATGAAAAAGGGTTGATAGGATTTTCAATAAAAAAATTACATAAAAATATTTTTTGAAGGACAAAAATTTTTGAAAGAAAAAAAGTTTGTTTTAAACTGTTTGAAACTATACCCATTTTAACATTTTTTTGGTGACAATGGGTTTGCACCTTTCAGCCAGCTGTAATCGATGGCACATATTTTACAAATCATAAAGGTATCAAGCAAAAGTATTGGATGCCTAGCTGATGCTTCATAGTTGCTGCAATTGTAAAGACAAAAGTTGACCAGAAGACACGTCCTCTGCATTCTCTCTCAAAATATTCCCTCTCATTACCATTTACTCAAGGTCTTCTTCACACTCCTTCAATTCACATACCAACCTCCCACTGCCCATGCTCACTCACATCTTTCCTTAAGAACCACTTCTTCTGTGAAAGTTTCCGGCACTGCTCTTCTCACTGTTACTGTCTCCAGGCCTTCTGGCACTTGGACTATTG
>NW_020691597.1:0-5226 GCF_002925995.2 Terrapene triunguis
GAGCACTTCCGGGCTCCGGAGCATTTCCTTGTTTGTCCAGTGTCCCGACTGCACATCGGTCGGGACACGGGACAAACAAGGAAATATCGGGACAGTCCCGATAAAATCGGGACATCTGGTCACCCTATCTCCAGCCCACCACCAAGGATCCATTGTCTCCTCCACTGTGGCGCTGTCTCCCTTTCCCCAAGGCCCTGCAGTAGTCTCCGTACTGTAGCTTTGCATAGGAGCTCCCCTGGGCTTCAGGGGTGGAACAGGGAGGGTGGGACTCTCCACTGATGACATGTCACAAGGGAGCGAAGAACCCAGAACAAGCACAGAGGCCAAAGGCCTCACGTGGATGGTGCAGGACTTCCTGTGGACATGAGGGGGAATCTGTCCATGGCTCCTGGGGACTGAACTGCTAGCTACCCCATTCCATGAGTGGGCAACTCCTCCCTTCTCCTCACCATGGAAAAGCGGGGGGGACCTCCAGAAAGGGGTGCTCACAAGCTATCCTGCCCCAAAACCCCCTTCCCTTGGGTGCTTTCATGAGAGGTGCAATAAGGTCCATCTTTGCCAGGTGCCTGTGAGATAAACACCCTGTTGGAGACATGGGGGTGCCACCGTAGTATTGACTAGCCACAGTTCTGGGATAAGGCGACCCTAGGGGGTACAAAACTCTTGCTGATAGCCCTAGTATTTTGGGCCAACATCCCTGTATATGCAGCAATTCCTAGGCATCACCATGGGACTTTGCTGCTGCTTTATCTACATTTATTAGTGTTTGCCTTGATCAAACTGCAAGAGGAGATTCACCACCACCCCCTCGCCCCCCCAAAATTAAACTCCTCGGAATAGTGAGTAACCCACACAAAACAGCACACAAAATGTTTTACGAGGCCGCAGCAAAGCAAACCTGCTCTTTGTCACACAGCACCACTGTTACAGCCCAGTCTGCTGTAGTGGACCCAAAATGATACTGTAATGGGGTTGCACTTGCCTCTCACAAGCACCCCCGCTCCGAGTGCGAGTGCGTGCACACACTCTCTCTGTTTGTGGTGGGTCTTCAGTGACTCAGCCCTCCAGCCTAGTCACACAGTCTGTATGTGAAACAGAAACACCTTCCAGGGAAACAGTCCGACAGGAGCCTACCTCAGTACCCCTCGGTTGGCCTTTCTTTCCCTGAAGCCCTCCCTGGGACCAGCCCCTTAATTAGTCCAGCAGTCTTTAAAACAGCCTCTGCCCTGGTATTGAGCCATAATCCAGGGCTCCCTCCCTAGAGGCCTTGTCCTCACCCTCCCTAGACCTTTCAGGTCCCAGCTCTTCTCCTGGGCCACTAAAAGAGTTCAGTTCCCCTTCTGGGGTGCATTAAAGTCCAGGCCAATTTTCCAGTAGCTGGGGGGAGGGAACCCGGGCCCTCTAATCCAGGTCCCAGAACAGAGACCCTGAAGATAGCAGCCATCTGCCATGTCCCTTTAACCAAGATGCATTGCTGCTATGATTCCCAGCAGCACAAACATGTTCTTCATCCTTACCTCGGGGCCTTGTCCTGGTTGAGTGAGGGCCACCAGCCGAGCTCCTTCTCATTCCCACCGCTCTCTGAAGCACTGCTCTGTCCAAGACCCTGTAGCTTAGCTCAGCCAGCCAGCCAGCCAGCCAGCCAGCCAGCCACCCTCCTCCAATTCCTGCAAGGAACTGATCTCACACTAGCCCTGCGGCTCTTCTTATAATAGCCAGCTGGGACCTGATTGGCTGCTCCCTGCAGCCCCTTTCTGATTGGCTGTGCCACTCTAGGCAGCTTGGAGGATCCTCTCCACTGCCCATTTCTGGGGCAGGGTGTGACAGGGCCGCGAGGCTTCCAGCAGGGGGCCTCAAGGCCTAGTCCACCTGTGAAAGGCATTCAGAAAACAGAGTGGAGTTTGCAAATCAATCTAGACATATCCAGCCCGTCACAGGCATACTGTGGAGATTTCCATAGCTGTTTAGGTGGTGTTTATTTCACTGAGAATACCCAGTTCCTTGCCGTTCTTTCAATGGCCTCACTCAAAGCAGATTGGCTCCAATCTCAATAGCCATTTCTACAAGACCCCAATCCATTCACGTAAATGAAAGGGTTAATTAGTTTGTTCATTTTTAACCTGGCCTGTTGCTGACTTCCCTTGCCCGGTGTCAGGGCAGGTCCACTCATCTCCACAGTCTGGAATTAGAAAGTGACAGAGAGCTCATCTAAAAACATGTCTGCTCTTGCCTGGCAAGACCAACCAACCCACAGTCAGGGAGGGGAAGATTAGGGGTGTTGTTCTGTTTGATTTCTATCCCTCATTAAACATTGTGAAGGGCAGAATAGGTCTCACCTGGCCCTGGATAAGAGGGCAGGTCAGGGTGTGGAGGTGTCTCATCTATTTGGATTGGGTGCCGGGACTGTCTCTCATTAGGTGTTTCACAGGACCACGTGCAATGCAGCCTCCCATCTGAGGGAGGGCCACTAGTTGCTACTGTAAGACAAATCATTTTAAAAATGCACATTGAGCTGAATGGCCCGGCACTGATGCCCTCGAAGAGAGATCAGCAAGAAACAAGCAAAACCCACTGAACGCTTTCATACCCAGAAGAGCAGTACCATCAGACCAACCAGAGTCCTCATGTCTTGCCACTTCCCTTTTTCTATTTCCAGAGCATCAGCCTCATGTAGGGCATTCAGTGATTGTCCAGAGAACAAATTACCAGAGATGACTAGACACCAGCCAGTTCATTCAACTCAACATATCAATGCAGAAATCTTCAAAAAAAACCCCACACACTTTGTGTTTCTCATACTTTGAATATTAAATGACTGTAAACATTGCCTAAGGAAGAAACATCAAACCACTTCCTTTGCTCAGATGCTCAGAGATGTGTATGATTTTAAAAGAATGACTTTGATGCTGACTTACTGCCTCCAATCTTGGATTTTTTCATCTCAAGCTTGGGCAAACAACATGAATGAGATCTGAATTAGCCATCTTAAAACCAAATACACAGGATGACCTAGATTTACTTCACATCTTAAAAAGGAAGTGACGGCAGCTCTAATCCGAAGGTTACAAACTGACACTTGGGAATCTCAGCTCTGGCACATCTAGGGCAAAGTTGATTGCGATCAAATTTTTCTTTCCAAAAAAGGTTTTACTAATTGAAGGGTTTGTAAGATGGTGACTGAATTATGCATATTATTTCTATGGGCTCATCTCAAAAAAAGACTCAACTCTTTTGGTACATGGAGAGAGAGGGCCAAATTTTCTCCTGACATAACTCCACTGACTTCATATTCACCCCTCCCTGATGACCATATAAGCGGTGGAATAGCCAGGGCTGCCCGGGGGGGGGGGCAAGGGGGGCAATTTTCCCCAGGCCCCCACGAGAATGTCAGAGGCTCCCCCCACCTTCCACCATCCCCCGGCGCCTCAGCGCGCCGTGTACAGGAGCCGCCCTGGACAGCGCTGCAGCTGCGTGGCCTGAGCTCCTCCTGCTCAGAGCCACGTGGTAAGGGGGCAAGACTCCGAGCTCCGGGCCGAGCGGCGGGAGCTCAGGCCCCGCTGGAGCCAGGCCGCTGCAGCACTGTCCAGGACCGCTCCTAGATGCGGCACGCTGAGGCTCCAGGAGAGGGGGGAGGCGGGCAGGAACGCCGCCATCCTTTTTGCCACCCTAGGCGGCGGAAGGTCCCACCCCCGAAATGCTGCCCCCGACAGAGGCGGCAGAAGGTCCCGCCCCTGAAATGCCGCTGCCAACCAGGGCGGCCGAAGATCCGGCCGCCGCGGTCGCCACCCCTCAAATGTTAGCGCGGTCGCCTAATGGGTTGCGCCGGCCCCGGAAGCGGGAGTAAGCAGCATGGTAAACCCCTCTGAGCCGGGCACCCCCCTGACCCAACCCCCCCCCCCCCCCCCCCCCCCCGCCCCCAGCCCCCCCCCACCCCTGACCCCTAGCTCCGAGCCCAGCCCTCTGAGCCGGGCACTCCCGACCCCATCCCCCACAGCCCTGACCCCCAGCTCTGAGCCCAGCCCCTCTGAGCCGGGCACCCCCTGACCCAGAGCCCAGCTCCCCACCCAGCCCTGGGCAACAGCAGCGCCACCCCCAGGCAGCGACAGCCCATTGGCACCAACCATCACCCAGCGACAGCCCATTATGTAATTGCAAATGTATACATACCATTAAAGCATTTAATGTTTTTAAATAATGTATTTCGTGTATTTTCAAATTATTAAAAAATAATTTTTGAATGTATTTCACTGGTTATTTTTTACATTTCCAAATACATGTTACTATAATATTGCAACTTTTTTTATGAAAGGGGCCCCCGAAATTGCTTTGCCCCAGGCCCCCTGAATCCTCTGGGCAGCCCTGGGAATAGCTAGCGATATTAATTAAACATAGTGGCTGATCCATTGTTTGCAACTCAGTCAGAGTGCACACTGCGAGCTGTACATACAAATAGCACTATGAGCACAGAAGCAATGTAACAAACAAAAATTCAAACAGAATCTCAGGCTAGGTCTACACTACAGCGGGGGGTCGACCTAAGATACGCAACTTCAGCTACGTGAATAGCGTAGCTGAAGTGGCGTATTTTAGGTCAACTTACCTGGCTGTGAGGACGGCGGCAAGTCGACCGCTGCCGCGCCGCCGTCGACTCCACTACCGCCTCTTGCCGCGGTGGATTTCCGGAGTCGACGGTAGAGCCATCAGGGATCGATTTTATCGCGTCTTCACTAGACGCGGTAAGTTGATCCCCGATAGACCGATTGCTACCCGCCGGATCGGCGGGTAGTGAAGACATAGCCTCAAACATCAGGCCAAATCCTAATCCCATAAAAGTCAAAGGCAAAAATGCATCTTCAGTGGTTCCAGGGTCTGCTCCACTGTCCTCATACTTAATTACTGCTTGATTCTGCTCTCCGAGTAGTCCCATTGAATTCAAGCAGAAGATGGAAACTTATATACACAGACCACCAAAGCTACTATACATATCAACATGCAAGGGAATCCTGTGAAGTTAAAATGCTGGCACCTTAACTCCAGGGAGTAGGGCATATGTATTTTTTCTGTTGCCCCTCTGACAGGGTATGTCAAGTAGATGATTTTAGAGATCTGATTTTAGTGTGCTCATTTTGGATCCCAAAAATCCTTTTGGGGAATGTGTGTGTGTGTGTGTGTGTGCCCGCCCACATAAACCAGTAACAATGAATCCCAAACGAGAAACCCTCCCCT
>NW_020691598.1:0-3380 GCF_002925995.2 Terrapene triunguis
TCCCGGGTCTCCTCGTAAGTCGCCCCGTCGTTCTTGTCCGCGGGGCGCAGCAGCAGCGAGTCCAGCACGGAGCTGAAGGCGAACATGCTGTGGGGGCGGGGAAGGTCAGAACTCCTGGGTTCTATCCCTGGCTCTGGGAGGGGAGTGGGGGCTAGTGGTTAGAGCAGGGGGCTGGGAGCCAGGATTCCTGGGTTCTCTCCCCAGCTCCGGGAGGGGAGGGGGTTCTAGTGGGTTCTCTCCCTGGCTCTGGGCGGGGAGCGGGGTCTAGTGGGTTAGAGCAGGGGGGGCTGAGAGCCAGGACTCCTGGTTCTCTCCCCGACTCTGGGAGGGGATGGGGGTTAGTGGTTAGAGCAGCCGGCTGGCTGGCGGGCGGGGCTGGGAGGCAGGACTCCTGGGCTTCTCTTCCCGGCTCTGGGAGGGGATGGGGGCTAGTGGTTAGAGCAGCCGGCCGGTCACTTGGCCGGCGGGCAGGCGGTGGGGGCTGGGAGCCAGGACTCCTGGGTTCTCTCCCCGGCTCTGGGAGGGGAGTGGGGGGGAGTCACTCACCAGAAGAGGGTGGCGTCGAGGTAGCAGGAGTTGCAATGACCCTGGATCCCCTTCTTCCAGCCCGTCAGGCGCTGACCCCCCTCTTCACCCAGCCCCGGGGGGGTGTCCTCCGGCACCCGCTCGCTGGCGTAGACCCTGAAATCTGGGGGAGGGGAGGCAGACCTGGAGTGGGATCTCTATCACTATCCTGCCCCTCCCATCCCATCCCTACAGGGAGACACCCCCCCAGCTCTGACCCCATGCCCCTGGGGCATTGTCCCCCATCCCCCCTCAAATGGCCCCCACCCTTACCCTTTGGCTCCCGTCTCTCCCCTCACAGGCCCCAAGGGTCCTACCCAGTGAGTTGCAGCGCAGCACGGGGTTCTCGGGGGGCTGGGGCACCCCAAAGCGGGCATCGGGCCGACAGTGGCGTTTCTTGACGAAGAGGGCCTTGCCAGGCGGGCACTGGAAGTACCGCATCCCTCGGTAGATCCCGTCCGTGCAGCCTGAGGGCATCGGCTCCTCCTGGAGAGAGGGGCAGGGACTGTGTCAAGAGGGCCGGGGTCTCACAGCCCCCCATGGGATGACCCCAGAAGGGAGGCAGCTGGGGGGCCCTATAGCCCTCCCATGGATTGACCCCACTAAAGATGGGCTGGGAGTCCCATACCCTGCCCCATGGGGGTGACCCCACTCAGGACAGGGTTGGGGTCCCATAAACCCCGTGTCTGTCCCCCCCAGATGTCTGCCATTGTCTCACCAGCTCCAGCCCTGCAATGGTCTCCCCCACATCCGGCAGCTCCCCAATCCAGCGGATCACCCCGTAGATTGGGGGGTCGTGCACCTCCACCATAGAGTTGATTTCCAGCAGGGATGAAGCCAGCTCCTCCTCCCCTCCTTCCTCCTCCTCCCCTTCCCCCCGCTCCTCGGTGCCCCCTGTCAACAGGGAGGAGGGGGAGCTATGAGGGGACCCCCATTCCGGTCTAGGGGGGTATCGAATGGAGGAGGGGGACGGGGAGTCATCGAGGAGCCCTAGGGAGGGGTCATCACTCAAGGCCTTGGGGCCTTCATCAGCCTTTTCTGTAGGGAAAGGAACCAAAACAACATGGCAGACATTAAGCAGATGGGGCCTGTTGGGTGGCAATCTTGGCTGTCAGGCATAGACCACCACTGGGGAGGCCAGCTTGGCCAGTGATCGCTGACCAGCACTGCGGTGACCATCTTGGCCAACAGGCATTGACCGCTACTGGGGTGGCCATTTTGGCTGGCAGAAAGTGATCGCCATTGGGGTGGCCATCTTGGACAGCTAGTCGGAGGGTCTGGAAGGGATGTCATTATGTCCCATTGCATTGCTGGGAGAAAGGCCATGAGGGCAGCCATCTTGTTGGCTGAGAAAGGCTGTTGTATCTCGGCGACCGCATGGCATGGGCAGGGCCAATGCCCTGTGCAATGAAGCCGAGCCCAGAGGGCTTCCTGCCCCTGCTGTTTACTGTAGGTCCTACCTTTATGTACTTTGGCGATTGGCAGGAGGATCCCGTACTGTGGAGAGGGGAAGTGGCAGAGCAATTGGTCTTTGAATTTGCCATCCCATGAGCCAACGGGCTGATCCTGGAAAATAAAAGGGTTCAGGAAAGGGGTCCCCAATTATGATCCTCTCAATAATGATCTTGCTGTCTGGCCCCACCCTAGAAGTTGGGGGTCAACGCCCTCTCACCAGGCAGATCCCCACGAAGACCCCAGTCGTCTTCTTCTTGGGCAGATAGTCGCAGAAAACCACAGTGCCTGTGGGGGTGCTGTCATCCATCTTGAAGAAGACCCGATCGCCGACCTCCAGGGGTGGAGAAGATTTGAGGGGGTCCCCTGCGGCCAGCTGGAGCCTGGTGTATGCCCGGCGGCTGCCCCGGGGAGCCATCAGGGGGCTGCACTCAGACCCCTCCTCTGGCTCAATCCGGCTCACAGGCACAAAAACCCCGCAGTTCTCCCGGCATGAGAAGAACTTCTGGCCTCTGAAGGAGCCGTCGGTGAAACCCTTCCCAGCCGCTGATCCCTGGAGAGGAACAGAATAGGGGGGTTGTCATGGATGCCTGATACAGTCCCGCACCGTGAGGCCAGATCGGAGTTGGTGCCCCCTAGAAGGGAAAGGCCCCATGTCCTATTCCCTGCCCCCTGAGCCAGACAGTTCCAGATTGGAGCTGTTGCGCCCTAGAGAGGAAGGCGCCGTGTCCTATCCCCTGCCCCCTTTAGCCCACCAGGCCCGGATCGGAGCTGGTGCCCCCTAGAGGGGTAAGACCTCATGTTCCATTCCCCCCGGTCTAGCCAGTCCTTGATTGGAGCTGGCGCCCCCTAGAGGCTCCCCCCTCACTCACCACCAGTTCCACCCCGAAGATGACTCCAGCCTGCTCCTTGCTGTCTCCCATGGGTCCCCGGTAGCGCAGGACACCCCGGACCTTCTCCCCAGAGGCCGAGGTGATCTGGACACGGACTCGGTCCCCCGGGCGCAGGGCCCCCCGCCTGCCCAGCAGCCCCTCCTGTCTGAAGAGCTCCAGTCGCTCATCCCCGTTGGTCACGGCCTGCAACATCCCGGCTTGCTCTTTGCTCAGCTCCCGCGCAGCCTGGGCCGGCACCTGCACCATGGCCTCCGTGTCCAGCAGCTTGGCCCAGAAGGAGCAGTCCGGGGAGGGGGGCTCACCCGCCTGGCTCAGGAGGCTGCCCCGGGGCACCTGCCCCCCACCTCCCCCAGAGAAATCCTGCACCAAGATGAAGAACCGGCGCGGCCGCATGGTGTTGGGGGGGTGAGTCCTGGAGGGGGAAGACAGGAGATCAGAGAGGGGCTGCCTGGGGGATGAGTGGGGGGGGGG
>NW_020691599.1:0-6728 GCF_002925995.2 Terrapene triunguis
ACAGGAACTGAAGCTGTTACTGAATGGATTGGCTAATTTTCTGAGTGGAGTTTTGTGCTGGCAGCACATAACCCCAGTGCTTCAGATGTGAATTGGCTGCCAGCAAGTTTCCATAGGAACTCAACGTGTTGATTTAACCTTTAAAGACTGAAGTGGTTTGGGACCTAGTAGCCTAAGAGTCTGTTTCTCTCCATGTGCAGTACAGCCAGAGCACTGTGGTCAGGGGAGGCACTCAAACTGGAGCTCCCCTCAGTACAGAAGAGAGAGACCTGCACTTGCTTCCCCCTTGGTCTACCAGAGTTCAGATCTGATCATCTTCCAGACACACTGCACACATCTTTTCTCCCTAGCACTTGGGGACGGGACTACTGGAGGGAAGTTCCTTTATGTAGTATGTAGAAAACTGGAGGGGAGGAAATAGCTATTTAGTAACTTATGATGGAGTATTTAGTACATGTTTCTATTGGATACCATAGGAGATGGTCACATTTAACTGCTGCGGTGGTGCCCACAGGACAGCATAACTAAAGAGCTCAATGAATAAGACTCCCAGCAAGTGACTATCCCTCACATATCATGGATCTCATTTTCTAGTAACAATATAGAAGTGATGTGGCAATTGCTGCTGCCTCTCTAGAGCCCAGGACCAACCTGGCCTCGGATGCCTTCCTCTCTTTATGGCTACATATTATTTTATTTTATTTTTCTCACTACCTCTCTCTTTTCCTTCCTGATTTCCCAGCAGATCTTTAAAACATGGCCCCTCAGGCAACTCTGGTGTGATTAGAAAGTTCACTATCTGCAAACACTTAAAGGGGCTAGCTGAAAGTCTGCGTTCTGCAAGAATTCTCTGACTGCTCCAGCATTCACAGACAGTGTACGTTGAAGGGTTGTGGCATAGCTAACATGAATTCATGTAAATTGCTTCCAGAAGCAGGGAACCTCTCCCATTACTGGTGCAATGTGAATGCAGCGTGGCTACCATGTATCCAAAAGCTGTACCAAGGTCATAGCTTTTAAGGATGTTTAAGGGACCGTTATGATCATCTAGTCTGTCCTCCTTCAGAAAGGATCTCACCAGCTCTCAGGGAGATGAACACCACACCACTGACTCCCTTCTGCACAGCTAGTTAGAGACACAGCCTGTTTATAAAAACAGCAATTGACAATAGGCCAAGTAGTATACAGAATTATTAAACCACTGAACTGAGTAAGTGTTGTGCTAGGTTATAACTGGTTTGTGCAGTTTGAGAGTTATAAAAGGAAACTGAAAACAATGTGGTCAAGAAACCACACGCATACTATTAATACTGCAGCCTAATTTGCATGATGGTAAGAAATTTAATAGCTTATGGAACACACTTAGGCCCTAAATTTGCAATCAGATCCATGAGGGCAGAAGGGTCTGCTTGTGGGGATCCATTTGTAGGATCAGGGTTAGTTTTTGCAATGGATCAGCACTGAGAAGTCCAAAGGAGAAGGCCTCTCCCAGGTCAAGAAAGGTCTGTGGGCCTTTTCTAGATAACGCCAGGTACACTAGCACCATTCTTACCAACATATGTTTTGTGCAGCCAAAACTGACGCTTAAGTCAACAGTACAAGGCTGAGAGTTTAGTTGGGGGGATAGATGTCAAATCTTGTATTACATTATGAACACTTCTTACAACCACAGAATCTGATACAGGAAAAGATTTTAGAAAAAGTAGTAATAAAAGCCAACTAGGTATTTGTAATTCTCCAAATGGCTCCCTTACAATATATGTTTTGTATATTTTAAGCTTAAAAGTGGACATAATTAACAGTATTAATAGGGTGCCTCATGCCCAAAAGTCTATGGGTACCTAACAATACAAAACATGGAGACAATCTACCCCAATAACTACCAGCATTGGTGTGGGGAAAAGATCATCTACTACCAAACTGTCCGAACACAATGAAAACATCTTTTATTAGCTTCAAATCAAAGTTTATCGGCCTCACACTTATTGTGGCAGTGTCTACAACTAATGTACAATCTGGCAGTGTGTGTGTGTGTGTGTATATATATATAAATATATAAAGAGAGACACACACATGTACACATGTGGTGTGTTTTGTTACTGTAAATATATTCATCGTGACCGGTAGTTTAGATCAGTGAATATGTCAAATTACACATTAACGTTGGCATAATAGAATACAAAGATACATATGTAAGAAAGATTACTTCCAGGACATTGGTGACACTAAGGGTGAAATAAAGCATGAACCAGACATACACTTCTGGCCTAATTTTTTTCCCATTGAAATCAGTAGCAAAACTCATTGTCCTCAAAGAAAGAAAGATTTGTCCCTTTCTTTATCTCATCTCCAAAGCACTACTGCTAGCCAGTCTGGGAACATAAGAATCGCCATACTGGGTCAGACCAAAGGTCCATCCAGCCCAGTATCCTGTCTGCCAACAGTGGCCAATGCCAGGTGCCCCAGAGGGAGTGAACCTAACAGGTAATGATCAAGGGATCTCTCTCCTGCCATCAAATGAAGCCATAACTCTTACAAACAAATCATTTCACCATGTAAACAAACCAAAAATAAGTCCATCATTCATAAATTATCATTGTAAAGCTCAAACAATTTGTTTCACAAAAGGAAGTGACTGATCATCTAGGGATATGGTGGAAATTAAAATGTCTAATGTCTGTTTTCATCCCTCATCATCTCTCCTCAATTCAATGGTCCATAGGCAAGTACTACATATAGTGATATAGTGCCAGCCTTTTTCAAAGAAATTTGAGGGTGCTAAGCCTTTCAGAAAAATCAGGCTAGTTACGATCTGGTTACTTCTTATTCCTGTGTTGATAAGATCAATGACAGTATCACTTTTGTACCAGTGGGGGGAAAATTCAGAAACCGCTTTTTTCCACTTTTATAACCCAAAACCAGCCAAACCTTTTCCCCCCTAAAATGTTGGCTAAAAAGAGACTGCTGTCCATATCTCAGGAGGATTCATGCTTATTCATTCTCCATAAGAGACTTGTTCCAATCACTATTCAGTAATAGGTGGCTCTCCTTACTTCAAGATACAGAATTGTTCTGAAATGGTTTAGTTCCTCTCTAAGCATCATATCACAGAAGATATACGAGTGTTAAGAGTATGATCAGGGTTTTTTTTAGTTACAGTTCCTGTGAGCTATACCATCTGTAGCAATTTTTCCTCGTTTATTACGGTATATCTTTCATAATAGCTGTTATAGTTCGGTAATGCCTCTAGAATTGAACAGCCGTTGCCAGAGGTTCTTTAAACTGAAATAATACCATTTCTAGCAAAGAAAAGTCAAAACCCCTTCATAGTTCTTTGAGACTTGTTGTACAAAAGGAGAAACATTTATTTTTAATTACTCGTAAAAAAAAAAAAAAAAAAAAAAAAAAGACCCCAAACCAGTGACAGGAGCTCATACTTGTATCGAGGGTGTGTAGACTAAAATAGAGCCCTTTATGTAAGTGGATTTGAAACACCCTATGGTGACCTACAACATTAACTAATGGTGCCCTGGGTACCGTCCAGCACAGAAAGAAAGCATAGTTGAACAGCCACGGACAAAAGGGGCGCAGAGGAGCACGGCACAATACACTAGGCAGCCTCATTTCTTCCCTCCCCCACTCAACCTACAACCAGCTCTCCCTAATGCAATCACTAACTGCCCTGGTGACACAGGATGGGTTTCCTGCGGGCCCTTTCATAAGGCTTTGTTTAAAACATGGACACCAAGAATAGCAGCAGCCGAGTTCACAGTGAGTGGGGCCGTCATGGCTTGGATTAGACAGCCAGGACTGGAGTGTGCATGGAGCCCTCTGCCAGTTTTTTGTTCCCTTGAGGAGGTGGCCACACAGACACACAGAAACTCTGTTTCTTCTTTCCACCATAATTTGAGGCTCTCTGCCCATTCTGGGGTTGTTAAGCCTCGGCACCAGCTCCCTACAAGAAACCTGCACCCCCACTTTGCAGCACAAAGGCAAATTGTTCAGATGATCACAAGCCACCTGCACTAGACACAGGTGGAGAAGGCTCGGGGAAGCAAAAGAAAACCTCCTCCCTGTATAACAGAAAGCTGGACACAACACAAAGGGATCGGAGGGGTGGAGGGGTCACCACCCAGCCCCCTACCCACACCAAAAAAAAAGCCCCTAGCCCCCCCCCCACCCTCCAGACAGCCACCCCTCCTCCACCACCACACTTCACAACTCCAGGCCGGGCCAAGGGTCGGCAGCTCTTGCCTTTTTTTCCTGCAGAAAATCTGTCGCTCGAAAGGATTAGCCCGAGAGATTGTCTCGCTGCTGCTTCCTCGCTAACAAGCCGAGTGGAATCGGGATAGCAAAGTGACAGAGGCGGCAGCGCCCGCCCGGCTGCATCTTCCTCCTGCTGCTGGGCTTGTGCAAACCCCAGCCTCCGCCCCACACCTGCCTGCTTCTAGGGCAAGAGATGCAGGGGGTGGGGTAGGGGGCTGGACAAACAGGACCGCAGGCAGTAGCAGCAATTCAGCTCAGTCACAAGAAGGGTGGGCGCCAGTGCTGCTGGGACAGGAGGCTGCAGTGGTGAAGTCACACACACACACACACAGTGCACTCTTGCCTCTCTCCTGCGCGCTTGCTGCTGGGGCACGAAATAGCCCGAAGACGCCGTGGCTCACTGCCATTCATTCACCGCGGGTGTGGAGCAAAAGAGGGCAGGAGAGACCCAGATCCCCCACGTATCCTCTGGGTGCTGGGCCCTGACACCACACAGTGGCCTAATCTACAACCCCACCTGGGGCGGCCCTAGAGCTGTGACACCCCTCACCCCCGTAACACACCCCGCGCGGCTGGGTCCGAACCTGGTGCCACTGGCCTAAGTGCCACCGCCACGTTCACGCCACCTCCCCGCCTTTGGAGCGATAGCGGGATGCCCAGGATGCTGCCGCCCCCTTACCCGTCTGCCGCTGCAGCCTCGGCGGGGAAGAAGAGATGCTGCTGTCGCCTCCGTGCCTGCGCCGGCTGCCTCCCCAAAGCGGGCGCCTCCTGCAGCCTGCGCGGCTCCTGCGGCCGCTTGCATGGACCATGCACCGCACGCTTAGCAGCCTGGGCAGGGCGGCGGCCGCGCGCCGGGCATTGCTCCGAGCCCAGTCCCCTGCCCCGTGAGCCGCGCAGCCAAGTGTGCGCCGCTCGGGGCTTTCCAGGTGGGGGTGGGGGAGCAGCTAATCTAAGCACAAAGACGCCATTAAGCTTCAGTGGTTTTGCAGCCGCTGACTGGCTGCCTAGAAGCGGCCGCTAGGTTTCCAGCACGCGCACGTGGGCGCCCTCTGCAGACCCCACGCTCCCACTACAACTAGCGAGATGCATCCTCCCCCCCAAGTCTCTCTCCTGTGGAGGCAGCCTCCCTGCTGCGGGGCTCGTTTGGAGGCAGTTTGGGACGTGTTTCCCTTTTGCCAGCAAGGCTGGTGAGGCATACCCTGTCCCCCACTTTTAAAACTGCCCTAATTCAAAGTGACCTACGTTACCATTCCCTGCGTCTCTGAACAGTGGTGCTGGAACTAGCGGTGCTGCTGGCTTGGAGTAGTAATAACAAACACCAAATACATGGTTTCCGTCATCAGCACCTCCTCTATAAAATTATGCCAGCACCCCGTATCTGAATGCTTGGTTCCTGCACCATTTTTTCTCTTCCTGGTTCATCAAATCATTCAGCAGCTGAACAGAGACTATTAGAATTAGAAAAAACAGATGTAGGATAAGGACTAGATTTGCCTGCTAGAGAAGCAGGAGGAAAAGTTTATTGAGGAACCTTGATGATTTTAGAATAGGGTGACCAGATGTCCCAATTTTATAGGGACAGTCTCAATTTTTGGGTCTTTTTCTTATATAAGCTCCTATTACCCCCACCCCCGTCCGGATTTTTCACATTTGCTGTCTGGTCACCCTATTTTAGAAGGGACATCAAACAATAGCCAGTTTCTCTCTCTCTCTCTCTCTCTCTTCACAAGCCAAGAGAGGAACAGTGGCAGGAACAGATAATCATAGACATTAGAAATGGGAAATATTTCATTCAATCAACTAGACTACATCCCTGCCACTGGGAGGGAAAATGTTAGTATTGCAAAATATAGTAAGGCCAGCCATACAAGCCTACCCAAAGAACTATGAAGCCTCAATCTTTTGGACCACCAGTCCAGGAGCTTACACTGTATCCCAAAGATGGGTCGATGATGCTGTATAGCAGTGGTTCCCAAACTTTAACAACCTGTGAACCCCTTTCACTAAAATGTCTAGTCTCGCGAACCCCCTCCTAAAAATGAATATTTCCATGGATTTTCTCCTTTACCTGAGTATAAACTGTAAAAGCAGTGATCTTGGAAATATGAAATTTGTTTTTATGACATGCTTATTACACACTATTTATTATTAATTATTATTTATCATTACAGTATTTTTATTACATTATGAAAACGGCAACACTCTTCCAAGATCTCACTTTCATAGCTTGTATCACTTTGAATAAGCCTGTTATACAACAAGGCTCCTATGTTTCATCAAGGAGTATCAGATGTGAAACAGCATGAAGGTATTTAAGAAGCCAACTCAAAGAGTTCCTCCTACACAAGCATTCAGGTCTTGAGCAGTCCAGGCAAACAATGCACGTTACAACAAAGCTTAAACTTGTTCTTCATAATAATTTTTAAAACAATACTAGCTGCCTATTTAATTTTAAAAATAGC
>NW_020691600.1:0-7050 GCF_002925995.2 Terrapene triunguis
GGGACAGGCAATTTTCTATTTAAATAAGGGCCATCCCTTGTAATATGGGCCTGTTGTCAACCCTAGTACCTATACCAACCCAATTCCCCGTGTAGAGGCAGCTAAGTGAATGTAAGACTGCTTCAGCTAAAGTAGCTCCCATTGCTCAAGGAGGTGGAGTTTACACTGATGGAAAAAACCCTTCTGTCACTGTAGGAAGGACACTATGGTACTGAAGCGGCATAGCTATAGCATCCGTAGTGTAGACGAGCCCTTAGAGTTTACAGGGCTAGCAATTAGAAAAACCTTTCTAAGCTTGAGCTTCTTCATTTAGAGGCTTAAACTGGTCTTCTGAAATGAGAGGAACGGGAACCATGAAGAAAACCAAAATGTGGAACCCCCAGAAATGCATTTTTACAGTAACTTTTCTGAGCATGTCCCTCAGGGTGTCTCGCAGCTTTATCTAATAAACATTCCAAGCACAGTGAGTTACGGTACCTTACTGCAGGGGGCTGAAACCAGTCCAAAACATCAGTATGGACTGTGTTCCTTAATGGGCCATTAGAGAATCCACAGTGGGACAGATACAGCCCTGCCAGAAGAAACCAATTAGGCGTCATTCTTCCACGCCAGCTGTAATGCAGACAAATGAAGGGACGTGCCCTGCATTAAAATGCCAAAGCTAAAAGCACTCCTTCTTCCATTAGCACATGCTGCAGTCCTCTCTCAGTCTGCACTGTGGCGTAAATGTATAAAAATAAAGGCTTGATTGATTCGGTTGAGGAGGAATGCTGTGCATTCAGACTCTCCCTGCTCATTCTCTTACCATTAATGGTTCCAGATGATTCCTACTTCCCCATATGCCTTTTCAAACATGGAACAGATTGGAAAAAGAAGTATTGGTATTCCCCACTCTCCATCCATGACCCATGTTCCATCCTTTCATGACACCACAATGATATCCCACTCCCAGTCCATTGTGCAGAGCTTCATTAGATAATTGTCCTCCTCCTTGCTTTGATCAGCGGTGGAATGGCTAGCGGTGTTGACATTTAAATTCTAAATCACTAGGCTCCAGAGTTAACACAACTGAAGCAAATACGAATAAACAAACATTCCCACCTCTCAAAACTATTGCTTCAGATGGTCTGCAGACTCTGGCAAGTATCACTGCATTGGTTTACAACCAGTTCATGTTCTGAAGGTTACCTCGGCTGGAGACAGGGTGGGATTTTCAAAAGGACTCCATATTGACCTGACTCTTCTCCAATAGAAGTCTATTGGGATTGTCAATGATCAGGCCCACTGAAAATGAGGCCATTTATCATTAATTTAGGCACTTAATTTTAGACTCTGAGATTTGAAATTGTTGGCCTTGGTGGTTGTATCAAACACCTGACAAACCTCCATCTGTTCTCAGACTTAGAGCTACTGCATCTGTTAAGAGTAAAATCTGAATGTACATGAGTCACCCATCAACACGCCCTGTGGAAAAACATTGAAAAAGCTGTGCCAAAAATGTGCCATCTGTGTGCCAGAATACAACCACATTTATGTTCTAGCCTGTTAAATACAGCCTGAAAATCATTACGTAAATAGGTAGAAATATTTAATACACTGTTGCTTCACAAAATTCAGTGTTAAGCTATTGCATGTGGCCCATATGTTTATCTTACTCATCTGTAAAATGAGGATTTCTCTTCATAGAGGACAAAGATAAACTTTCTTTCCAAAGTTCAGTGCTCCTCCAAAGGCTAGATTGAATGTCCTGTGCCCATGTCATCTTCCCACACAGCTCTGCTAGGGTACATCAGTCCAGTTGAGCAGCTATTTAAGTGCTATTACAGGACGTACTGACTACACAAACATTGGATGTAACAATATTTTGGGCCACATTCTATTTAGGAACTTATTTGGCCTCCTGGCCCCATAGTATATTAGCACTTCAGAGACATTCATGGATCGTTGCACACAAAACTATCCTGCAGTAGGGCAATACCCTTATCCCCATTTTATAGACAGGGAGCTGAGGCACAGCGGCCTGGATTCACAAAGAGACTTAGGCATCGCAACACTGAGTGTCGCAGCAGCTAATTTTTCAGCCGCTAGAAAATCACAGGAACAACACTGATCCACAAAACCCACGTTGGGCATCTAGGCTCCCTATACAACGCCTGGGGGGAGAGAAGCACCTTAGAATGAGGTCCACAAATGCCAGGATGCTAGGAGGGGAGCCCTGTAAGCTAGCTAATGAGAAATGCCGGAGGATGTGGGGGGTACTAAACCCTGCTACTCTCAGGAAGATAGATACCTATCTCTGTTTAGCAATCCACAAACAGGAACCTGTCACCTGGAGTCAGGCAGCTTTGGTGCCTAAGTGCTTTCTTTTGGGAATGGGTTAGGCATGTGCCTCACTCCACACAAAATGGTCAGTGGGGGTGCCCAGTGGTTACAGCACTCCCCTGGGATGTGGGTGACTCAAGTTCAATTCCCCCCTTTATGCCAGAGGGGGAGAAGGGATTTGAACTGGGGATGGGGATCTCCCACTTCTGAGGAGAGTGCTCTGACCACGGAGCCATAGGATATTGGACAAGGGAGGGGCTCAGTCTCTCCTGTTGAAGTTGTTCCACTGTGGAAAAATAATGAAAGAGAGAGTGATTGGAGCAGAGGAGCTGGACCCTGTGTCTCTCACCTCAGAGGTAGTAGTTTCTCACACACACACACACACACACACACACACACACACACACACACAAAATGAGAATGACTTTGTAGCCCAGTGCTTAGGGAACCCATATGAGAGGCAGGAGATCCTGGATCCCATCCCCTGCTCTGGTCACTTTCATTTTTTAATCCACAGTGGCACAGCTTCAACAAGAGAGACTAAAGGAGGCCCACATCATAATATCCAACAGCTCAGTGGTCAGAGCACCCTCCTGAGAGGTGGGAGACCCCAGTTCCAATTCTCTCTCCCTCTGTGGCAGGGAGGGAACAAACTGAACCTGGCTCTCCCACATCCTATGTAAGTGCTCTACTTACTGGGCTAGCCTTCTCCAGCCAGATTTTGAATGGGACCAGGTACGATAGGCAGCCTCTGAGTGCACCTACTGGATCGGGCCCCACACATGACTTAGGTGGGGCCAAGCACCTGCCTTACCTCAGGTTTTTGAATTGCTCTCTGGTTTTGGGGAGGAGATAGATGTCTGGATGTGTAGAGGAAAGTAGCAGTGCATACGCTGAGAGGCACAAATATAGGCATCAAGGGAACTTTTAGTCTGCAACCTTAGGAGCTGAGTGAGTAAACACCTGCAGAGTTCAGTGGGAGTTTTGTGGATCGCAGTAGAGCCAAAACTGGGACTTAGGCACCTAAAGCCAAGACTTTGGTGCCTAAGTACCTTAGTGGATCTGGGCCAGAGACAGTGAGTTGCCCAAGATTAGAAGTGGCCAAACATTCATAATCAATTAAATTAAAAAAAAAGTTTAAGGGGCAAAATGTTACAAATCTGTTTTGACCAGCTCTGCTGCCCAGGGACACACAAAGTCTGTGTCACAGCCAGGACCTCTTGAGTCCCCATCCACTGGCTTAACTACAAAACCATCCTTCTGCCTTACACCAGTAAGTAAGTTAAACAGATGTGAAATTCACTCCTCTGCAGATGGTTAGCAGAATGCCCCAGCACCTCGATTAACCCCATGGGCTTAAGTGGCATATAGGTCTCTTCGCTGGCCCTTTGCATGGGGGTAGGAAGCAAATGACATGGTCCCTGCTATGGATTTGCTTTTTCTTCATTTGAATCACTTTTCTGAGACCAGCCACTGCAAAGTTGCCTCACTTAGTTCCCATCTGTTGCATTTTTGGTAAGAAAATATCTGTGTCATCATGACTTTTCCCAACACCTAGTAAAGGATGTGGTGAAGAACACAGTTTTCCAGAGTTAAGATGAAAAGGTTTTAAGGCATTTCATATGGCATGCATGGTATCTGTTGGCAACCTGCCCCCAGAAGAGTTTATACATACACTGCAGGGGAAACAGCGTGTCTCTGGCCCCAGAGTCTTCCCAGAATTGGGGGGACCCTGCATCACCCTCTTTGAGAGGGAACCAGGGAGGATACCCTGCCCCATTATATCCACACCTCTCCCTCCTGACAACAAAATAAAAGGGGGTAGAGGCAGGCAGGTGACTATCACTCCACTCCCCAGTGGGAGTAGAGGAGGCAGCTTATTTCAACCCAGCCAGATCTGAACTTCCAGGGACAATCTTTCTTCCCCTTGCAGCAGCTAGCTTTCATCCCTTTGAGAGTAGGAGTTCCTGCCTTCTCCCCCTGTGTGGTGTGACAATGGTAAAGAATTACAGAAAGAGTCACTTTCTTCTAACTCTGAACAAGGAACCTGATTAGAATTTAAAATAAACCGTATTATTACTACTACTACTCGCTCTCTTTCTGCTTTGCTGAACTGCTTCTGACTGTAACTTTCCCCAGTTCCTCTCTTGCCTGGTTTCCTGCTACAATCTGAAAGAAACAATACAAATATCCTCACAAACTGCAAGTCTTCTTAAGACTTGTCTTCACTGTGGTGCTAGTTCAAGGTATAACTTGAGTGCTGTCCCTAATGCAATTCCTGTCCACACACAAAAATCTCTAGCTTAAGTTAAGGGGCATTTAGCAGCATGTACATTGTGGCTTCAGCGGAGTGTCGGGCTAGCCATCTTACCTCAAGCCTGGGAGGGGTTGGATGGGCTTGAGCTCAGGTGGCTAGTCAAGTCTCTGCCCAAGCCACAACGTCCACCCAGTTATTATTAGCAGGCTAGCTTGAGCCCCACTTACGGTTGCCAATTTTCTACTCACACAAAACCTAACACCCCTGCCCCACCTCTCCTCCAAGGCCCCACCCCCGCTCACTCCATTTCCCCCTCCCTTTGTCGCTCACTTTCTCCCACCCTCACTCACTCGCTTATTTTCACCGGGCTGGCTCAGGTGGTTGGGGTGCGGGAGGGGGTGAGGGCTCCAGCTGGGGGTGCGGGCTCTGAGGTGGGGCCAGAAATGAGAAGTTCAGGGTACGGGAGGGGGCTCTTGGCTGACGCAGTGGGTTGGGATGCGGGAGGGGGTGAGGGCTCCGGCTGGGGGTACAGGCTCTGGTGTGGGGCTG
The DNA here is from genome assembly GCF_002925995.2 of Terrapene triunguis. Lineage (NCBI taxonomy): Eukaryota > Metazoa > Chordata > Testudines > Emydidae > Terrapene > Terrapene triunguis. The sequence goes on from NW_020691600.1 coordinate 5,129, forward strand.
GGGATGAGGGATTTGGGGTGCAGGAGGGTGCTCCAGGCTGGGGCCGAGGGGTTTGGAGGGCGGGAGGGGGATCAGGGCTGTGACAGGAAGTTGGGGCATAGGAGGGAGTGACGGGTTCAGGCTCTGGGCGGCGCTTACTGCAGGTGTCTCTAGGAAGCAGCGGCATATCCCCCCTCCGGCTGCTAAGCGGAGGTGTGGCCAGGTTGCTCTGCATGCTGCCCTGTCTACAAGCACCGCCCCCGCAGCTCCCATTGGCCACAGTTCCCAGCCAATGGGAGCTACGGAGCCAGTGGTTGGGCAGTGTGTAGAGCCCCCTGGCTGCCCCTATACCTAGGAGCTGGAGAAGGGACATGCCGCTGCTTCCGGGAGCCACTCAGAGCCTGCAGGGAGCCTGCCTTAGCCTCACTGTGCTGCCGACCTGACTTTTAATGGCCCAGTCAACCGGGCATTCTGGTCAAAAACCAGACGCTTGGCAACCTTAGCCCCACTAGCACCAGTCTGTCTGCCCAGGCTGGGAGATTTGCTCCAAGTTGCAATGTACACGTGCTCTCAGGGGGTATGTAGTGAGCCGGTGTGGCGCCCCTCCGTCCCGGAGGGTCCCGAACTTCCCCTAACTCCAACGTGGGCGGAGCCACCGCATCCGGCGCCCGCCCCTCCAAGGGCACGGCCCCGACCCGGAAGTATAAAAGCCCGCCAGCAGAGCTCAGTGAAGGGCAGGCCGGCAGAGAGAGCAGACGTCCCGGGCCGAGCTCCCGCTTGGGAGACAGCCGCAGGCCGCGAGCCGCCTGCCACCCCACCGCGCCGGTTGAGCCTACCTCTCGCCAGATACCCCGAGGAGGACTGGCCAAGCCTGCCCCGGACCCGCTACCCCGAGGAGGACTAGCCGAGCCTGCCCCGGGCCCGCTACCCCGAGGAGGACTGGCCAAGCCTGCCCCGGACCCGCTACCCCGAGGAGGAGCCGAGCCTGCCCCGGGCCCGCTACCCCGAGGAGGAGCCACGCCTGCCCCGGGCCAGCTACCCTGGTGGAGAGCTGCCGGACTGGCCCCCAAGCCCCGCACCCGAGGAACCGATGCTACTGGACTGGCCCGAACCCGGCATTGCCAACGAGGTAGGCCCCGAGGGGGAACACGGAAGTAGCCCGGGGGTAGCCGACCCCGGTCAGGCTGCAGATGCATGTGAGCCGATGTCAGTGTGTTTCGGTCAGGATACCCCACTGACCAGCAGCGGCAGTAACCGCTGCTAGGGCCCCGGGCTGGAACGCAGTGGAGTGGGTGGGCCTGCGTTCCCCCCTGCCACCCCGTTCACGGGTGGCAGGCTTCCCCCTCGCCCGACGCTCAGGTGTAGGAGCCTGAGCTTACCCCAACTGCTTGTTTGTTCAACCCCGGCATTCAACGGCCTGAGCTGTGACTGTTTGTGCCCCACCTTGAACCAGGGCCTGGGCTACTTAACTGCTTGTCTGCTCAGCCCTGCCCCAGAGGGCCTGAGCTCCTTAACTGCTTGTCTGCTCAGCCCCTGCATTCAAGGGCCTGAGCCGTGACTGTTTGTGCCCCGCCCTGAACCAGGGCCCGGGCTCCTTGACTGATTGGTTGCTCAGCCCCTGCATCCAAGGGCCTGAGCTGTGCCTGTTTGTGTAGGGTTACCATATTTTGAGTGTCCAAAAAGAGGACACTCCACAGGGCCCCGCCCCCAGCCCCGCCCACGCCCCCGCCCCAACTCCACCCCTTCCCCAACGTCCCCGCCCCAACTCCGCCCCCTCCCCTGCTTCCCGCGAACATTTGATTCGCGGGAAGCCTGAAGCAGGCAGCAGGTAAGCTGGGGGGGGTGGGGGGAGGAGGCGCGGCCCAGTCTGGCCCCCTCCGGCGGCCGGCCCCGGCGTCTCCAGCCTGGCTCGGCTCAGGCCCTGGGGTGCCGGCCCCGGGCCA